>NW_026108913.1:222500-226887 GCF_024516045.1 Bombus affinis | reverse complement strand
TCGATGTTGTTTCCTCTCCTCTGAGTTTCCTTGCGACTGTTTTGTAAGCGATGCCCCAAGGTTCCCTGTTACCCTCTTTGGTGACGAAGTCCTGCCAGCTCTGGATTTTTGCTCTTGCCAGCATCCTCTTATACTCCTTTCGTGTTGACCTGTACCGCAGCTTCTCCTGCTCCCTCGTAGCGGGGTCCCTGGCCCCCTGATACCTTCTTCTCGCCTGGTAGGTGTTTCTCTTTGCTCTGGTGAGCTCGGGCGTCCACCAGGGTACTGACCTGTAGTACCATTTCTTCTTTGGGATGGCGGTGTCGCAGGCACCTATCAGGGTTGCCTGGAGTTGCCCGGCCATTCTTTCGACGTCCTCTGCCTGCTGGAGGGTTGTTTCTTTGAGTGCCTCCATTTTCTCTGTGAGGGCACTCTGAAATACCTCCCAGTTGGCTTTTCGCGTGTTATAGCGTCTTTCCTGAAGCTGCGGTGTGGTGCTTCTCGTCCCGAAGTCGAGGAGCGTCTCCAGTATCCGGTGGTCACTGGAGGTGCCATCTTCGCGTATCCTCCAGCCCTTTACAAGGAGTATTGCCTCTGGGCTCGCCATCGTCACGTCTATGTTTGATCGCCCTCGAGTTGTTTCAAACGTGTGGGGTTGTCCTGGTTGATTCAGGACATGGAGACCGTACTGCGCTATGACTGCCTCTAGGGCCTCGCCTCTGTCGTCGGTGCTCCTGCTGCACCACAGCGGTGATTTTGCGTTCGCATCCAGGCCGATGATGATCCTCTTGCCTCTGAGACACCGTAGTACCTTCTCCAACTGTTGCACGCCGACCTCGATGTTTCCTGTCGGCGGAAAGTACAGGCTTGCCGCGTACACCTCTGTTTCCCCGTCGCTTATCTGCACGCAGGAACAGTGTGTTGTGCAGAGTTCGGCGACCTCGAGGGGCGTTAGGGTCTCTGATTTTATCCCTACGGCCGCCATTGGCGGGTTGTGCTTCGACCCTCTGCAGGCGATCGCGACTCCTGTGCCGAATCCGGGTATTTTCCCATCGACGCTGTATGGTTCTTGCATTAATATTATGTCATCCCCATCGGCGTCCATTTGCGTCCGGATCTCATAAGGAGTTGTTTTGGATCGCTGCATGTTGTGCTGCAGGATCCTTATTTCCCTTTTCCTCCCAAGTCCTCTTCTGTCCCTGCGTTGCTCTTTATACATATTGCGTCCTTGCTATTATTGCTTCCAAGGCTTTCGTATACATTGGGCATTTCGCGTTGGAAGCTGCGTGGTCGCCCTTCCTCCCTGCTCTCTTGCAGTTTACGCAGGTGGCGTGCCCATCCTTATCTTTGCACTCTTTAGTGCTGTGCCCACTTTCTGCACAGTGCGCGCAGATTTCGTAGTTAACGCGGCAATATTTTGCCACGTGTCCGTATCCTTGACACTTGTAGCAGCGACTAATTGCTATGTAATCTTTAACTTTGCAGGCATTCCATGAGAGGAAGATCTTACCTTTCAATAGTTTCTCCCTTACCTGGGGGGGCACTTCGATGACCCAGTTCGTCTCCTCTTGATCCTTTCTGCCGGTCCTGAAGCAGAACTTGATGGCTGCAACGTCGTCCTCATTTAGTCTTTCTTGGTTCTGCTTCCTCATGCAGGCCAGGATCTCCTTCTCTGGAATGTCCCTCGGGACGTCGTAGATGATCATCCTGGGGGGTCTCCGCTGCGGCGTGCTAGCTTTTAGTCCAGCCTCCTTTAGTTTCGAGTTCTCGGTGAACTCTTTTAGGCTCTCCGGCTTCGTCGTCTCAACGGCTAGGCCGTTTCCCTTTATTTTCCGGACGGCCGTAACTTGGATTCCTCTCTTGCGGGGATTCACTAGGGTGAACACCGCGTCAAGTGCTTCTTCGCTCGTTTGAATCTCGCCACCTTCTCTTTCCGGTCGAATTATGACCACATTTTTGGGCGGCTTGACCGCCGTCTGCTCGACCTTGTTGCTCGTTATCTTTACTTTTTCGGCATATGTCGGCTCCCTCTGTTCCTGCTGCGTCGTTCTCAAGACGGCTGTTTCTAGCCGCCTGGTTGCTTTGTTGACGGCGTTCATTATCGCCGTTTCCTTATTCTTCTCATCTCCGGCACTCTGCTCTAGCCTGCCTGTCAGGTAGCTATTATGGAGCAGTAGCTCGTCAACAATGCCCCTCATTTCTTTGAAGTGCCGTAGGATTACTGCGGCGTGTTCCTTGTTTATTTTCCTGGCCGAGTCTAAGCAGAACGCCGTGACCTTCCTCTCTATGTCACTGGCCTGTGCCTTTATATCGGGCACTTGCCGCTTATCCTCCCCGGCCAATCTCTCCTCATCTCTGGGGGGGTTGTTTCTCCCCAGGCTTGCTCTCATCGTCTTCTCTGGTATCCTCGGGCTTGGAGTGGCCTCGTTCTTTTCCATCTGTTTCCTCAGGGGTTGGAGGACCACTCTGGCCTCTGCGCCTGGCGACGAGTGCCCTAGCGTCGGCATCACCGGCTCCTTGCCGCTTCTTGCGGCTTCCGCTGCGGCTGTTCGCTTCCCGGTGGCTATGTCCAGCGGCGTATTGAATCCCCCTCGCGGACTTTCAGTTGGCGCTTTGTTCCCGCGAGCACTCCCGCGCTGAGTCCGGCGGCGTGCTCTTCACAGTTCAAAACCCCTGGGTTTGAATTTGAATTTGAATTTGCCGCCTAGCAGCGTGCTCTTGGTTCCCAAGATGCCCGGGCGGCGGCGCTTCGGTCGCTCGACCCAAGATGGCTGCCGCGCGTCCGCTAACCTATCCTCCCGCACGTGGCACTTTGTTTTGCTTCTCTCGCGCTTATTGCGGCAATTTCCACTAAACTTTCGGTGTGCACTATGTTTTTAGCACTCGCACTATCTATTATTTTAGTTTTCGTGCCCGAGATCTTCGATTTTCGCGTTTTTGTCCGCCACGTGGCCTAACCTCACTTCGCGCACGCGGCACTTTCTTTTGTTTTTCCGCGCTTATTGCGGCAATTTTCACTAAGCTTTCGGTGTGCACTATGTTTTTTAGCACTCGCACTACCTATTATTTTAGTTTCGTGCCCGAGATCTTCGATTTACGCGTTTTTGTCCGCCACGTGGCCTAACCTCGCTTCGCACACGCGGCACTTTCTTTGCTTTTTCCGCGCTTATTGCGGAAATCTCCACTAATATTTTTGCATGCACTTTATTTTAAGCACTAACTCTGCCTGTTGAATTATTTTTCGCTCCCGAGATCTTTGATTTTTCGGTTTTTCCTATCCGTCGCGTCAGCTAACCTCACTTTTCGCACGTGGCGATTTACATTAGCTTTTTTCGCTCTGAATTCGGCGATCTCCACGATTCTTTTTAACTACACGTTTTCCTCGGCACTCCCACTTTGCTTTAAATTAATTTTTACGCCCGAACTTTTTAATTTGCCCGGTTTTTTCGTTTATAGACTGCGGAGCGACGTGCACGCGTCCGTCCCACTTGCCGCCATCTTGGAAACCAGTAGATAGGGACATACATATATGCAATTTTTGGTAACGGGTACTTTCCCAGACTTTTTGTCCATACAGTAACCCGGGTCCCCTGGACCAATTGGGGTTGGGTAAACGCCCAACCATCGCGCAAGGCACACAGTGCCCTGCTTCCTGGATTAGCTAGGCCTGCAGGGGCTGTCGCTCGTCTCAGGTCGAACGGGGCCCTTTCTAAGCCCTACCGTCTACCGGGACGGTACCGGAGCAGTTGGGACGCTGCTCACACGCCGTAGACCATTCGGTGTAGGACGAACACCTTAACTCGGCCCTCTTGCCAGCATCTTGGCCATCAACCACTGCCACCACGAGTCCATACCCATTTTTGGCCGAGCAGAGGGGTCGCTACTCCCTCCGGGCTATAACTCGACCCGCCCGTGGTACCAGCCTAAGTCGCTGGTGGGACTATCGTGTGGATGTACGGCCACGTCACTACCGGCCCGGCGTCCTGCTAACCGAGCTCGGCAGACCCAGATGGGACTCACGTAAGCGGGGCTTACAGGGCGCCTACAAACCCTGAACTTTCCCCGACGGTCCCACCCTTGGCATCAGGATCGTGGGTGCGCTACTACCCAAGGCCCCTTGGAGAGAGTGAGGCTGCCTCTCTCCGCCGGCAACCTTCCTTGCGGTGTACATAGGGACTCACGTAACGGGACGCTTGTCCCGACGGTCCCCCTGGCTGCGGGAACGTGGGTTTGCCAGCCCCCATAGGCTCGCAAAGCGAGCCCTCCCTGCGGGAAGTAGATAGGGACAGAGGGAATCTCGTTAATCCATTCATGCGCGTCACTAATTAGATGACGAGGCATTTGGCTACCTTAAGAGAGTCATAGTTACTCCCGCCGTTTACCCGCGCTTTTTTGAATTTCTTCACGT
>NW_026108913.1:210000-217500 GCF_024516045.1 Bombus affinis | reverse complement strand
GAGCGAAGCCGAGATCCGACACGACCGACCAACGGGAATCGGACGCGCAGAAGTCGCCGGAAGATCGACGACACGAAAACGTTCGAAAATGAAATCCGACGAACGCGCGAAGATACGCGCGTCCGCCGGCCGGGCGAAAAGTACATTATGATATATAACAACCATCGAGATCGAAGCTCCGTTCGTCAGGAAACGACGGGGATATAACACCCGATTCTGAATCCTCTGTGCAGCACACGATCTCGCGAAGAAATACGCACGGTGGCTAGCCCATATATATATATATGTGTGTGTGTGTATATATAATACGATATGCATTCCTCTCGTCCAATTATTCAAGAAAAAGAGCGTGCGCCTCCATCGTTCGGGTGATGTAAAGATTCGATGGGACTCGCGCGACCCTCGGCCTCGAGCGGTCTTTCCTCCCAATATCCAGAAGCCGAGCTTTGAAAAAACTCTAGCGACGGCACGGGTGTCCGACTCACGACATCGAGGCTTCGAAGTCGGCGATCTCCTCCGAACGGATGGCGATCGCGACGACTCAAAGCGTGAAAAATCGACGAAAGAGAACACATCTCCGTTCAGGTGATTGTTTTTTTTAAAAAATAAAAAAATTCGATGGGACTCGCATCCATCTACCTCGCGCGGTCTTTCTTCCCAATATCCAGAAGCCGAGCTTTGAAAAAACTTCAGCGACGGCACGGGTGTCCGACTCACGACAACGAGGATAGACAGCCTGCGGTCCCCTCTGAACGGGTTATATGCGACGAACTAGACGAAACTTTAGTCGTTCAGGTGGTATAAAAAAAAAAAATTCGATGGGACGCACGCGCAGCCGTCGTCCTCGAGCGGTCTTTCTTCCCAATATCCAGAAGCCGAGCTTTGAAAAAACTCTAGCGACGGCACGGGTGTCCGACTCACGACATCGAGGGTAGACAGCCTGCGGTCCCCTCTGAACCAACTTCGGCTAGACTAGTTACGAATCGTTGCTACGCATCGTCATCATAGTCATCGTCATCATCATCATTATCATAGCGGGCCAACATCCACGCAATGCGTTTTCGTTCTAGGTTACCCGATCCACGAGTATGTTACAAGTGGTTTCGTTATTTCGAACAAAACGACATACGAAGAACACACGCCCTATGGGTAGGAAGCACGTTTCGAGAACGACCGAGAGCGGTGAAAGAGACGAAAGGTCGACGCGCATAAGGTATCCATGGATCTTCGAAGAGAACCTTCGAAGATATGTCGGTATCCTTTCTACATGCGCGACTCGCTACTCGTACTTTCGCTCTCGTCGACTCGTTTTAGTCGCTTCGTTCGATCCCAAAGAGGAGTCTTCGATGTCCCGTTGCTAGGAGGAGAGCAAACGCAACACAGACCACGAAACATAGAAGAGAATAGGCGAGCATGATCTCTCCGACACGAGGCACTTTAGAGATTTTGTTATTCGTTTGTACGGTCTCCACGACGCAAAAAAAAAAATACGAGATCGTGGCGGCGGGTCTTTCTGTATACGGCCTCACGCAAGCGCCTCGATCTCATTTCTCTTTACGGGTGGTTTCCATTCGTAATTTTTCGTTCGATATTCGTGTCAAAGTTTAATTTTCGAAAGCTCAAGTTCCCATTTATAGTTTTATTATAAAATCATAATATTCGCAGACGGCGGGTCTTTCTGTGTACGACCTCACGCAGGCGCCTCGAATTCGTTTATGTATGTATATATATATATATATATATATATATGTATCTCTTCATCCCGATGATCGAGAGAGAGTGCCACCTTCTCTTCATATAGTTTCGTAGCTGGAGGGTCGTCTCCTCCTTATGTCTTTTCATCATTTTGCCAACGGAGTAAGCCACGCTCCGGGCGAATTTAACTGTTCTTTGTTAAAGTATATAGCTTGTTGATACGTCGTATATACTTTGGTTCGTCGATATAGGAGGAGTACGGCTCCTTACCGACTTATACAGTTTCGTATTTTTCAAGTGTTCAAGTCAAATTCTTTAAGTTTTTGTGTTATATCGTTAATGATCCTTCCGCAGGTTCACCTACGGAAACCTTGTTACGACTTTTACTTCCTCTAAATGATCAAGTTTGGTCATCTTCCCGGTAACATCGGCAATGCTTATCACATTGGCCGCGCACCAGTCCGAAGACCTCACTAAATCATTCAATCGGTAGTAGCGACGGGCGGTGTGTACAAAGGGCAGGGACGTAATCAACGCGAGCTTATGACTCGCGCTTACTGGGAATTCCTCGTTCATGGGGAATAATTGCAAGCCCCAATCCCTAGCACGAAGGAGGTTCAGCGGGTTACCCGGGCCTTTCGGCCAGGGAAAACACGCTGATTCCTTCAGTGTAGCGCGCGTGCGGCCCAGAACATCTAAGGGCATCACAGACCTGTTATTGCTCAATCTCGTGCGGCTAGAAGCCGCCTGTTCCTCTAAGAAGATTTGTTTGTACGTTGGTAGTAAAAACCCACCGACCGAAGCCGGGGGCCTTCGAGATACCATAAGTTACGTCTATTTAGCAGGCTAGAGTCTCGTTCGTTATCGGAATTAACCAGACAAATCGCTCCACCAACTAAGAACGGCCATGCACCACCACCCACCGAATCAAGAAAGAGCTATCAATCTGTCAATCCTTCCGGTGTCCGGGCCTGGTGAGGTTTCCCGTGTTGAGTCAAATTAAGCCGCAGGCTCCACTCCTGGTGGTGCCCTTCCGTCAATTCCTTTAAGTTTCAGCTTTGCAACCATACTTCCCCCGGAACCCAAAAGCTTTGGTTTCCCGGAAGCTGCCCGCCGAGTCATCGGAGGAACTTCGGCGGATCGCTGGCTGGCATCGTTTATGGTTAGAACTAGGGCGGTATCTGATCGCCTTCGAACCTCTAACTTTCGTTCTTGATTAATGAAAACATTTTTGGCAAATGCTTTCGCTTCTGTCCGTCTTGCGACGATCCAAGAATTTCACCTCTAACGTCGCAATACGAATGCCCCCATCTGTCCCTATTAATCATTACCTCGGGGCTCCGAAAACCAACAAAATAGAACCGAGGTCCTATTCCATTATTCCATGCACACAGTATTCAGGCGAAGGTAGCCTGCTTTAAGCACTCTAATTTGTTCAAAGTAAACGTATCGGCCCACCTCGACACTCAGTGAAGAGCACCGCGATGGGATATTAGTTGGACCGCCCGCGAGGAGCTAAGCCCACCGATAGGACGTACCACATAATGCCAGTTAAACACCGCGAGCGGTGAACCGACACTGTGACACACAGATTCAACTACGAGCTTTTTAACCGCAACAACTTTAATATACGCTATTGGAGCTGGAATTACCGCGGCTGCTGGCACCAGACTTGCCCTCCAATTGGTCCTCGTTAAAGGATTTAAAGTGTACTCATTCCGATTACGGGGCCTCGGATGAGTCCCGTATCGTTATTTTTCGTCACTACCTCCCCGTGCCGGGAGTGGGTAATTTGCGCGCCTGCTGCCTTCCTTGGATGTGGTAGCTGTTTCTCAGGCTCCCTCTCCGGAATCGAACCCTGATTCCCCGTTACCCGTTACAACCATGGTAGGCGCAGAACCTACCATCGACAGTTGATAAGGCAGACATTTGAAAGATGCGTCGCCGGTGCTAGATGACCATGCGATCAGCACAAAGTTATTCAGAGTCACCAAAACAAACGATGGACGGACAGACGAGCCATCCGCCACCGATTGGTTTTGATCTAATAAAAGCATTCCTACCATCTCTGGTCGGAATCTGTTTGCATGTATTAGCTCTAGAATTACCACAGTTATCCAAGTAAATGTAGGTATGATCTAAGAAACCATAACTGATTTAATGAGCCATTCGCGGTTTCACCTTAATGCGGCATGTACTGAGACATGCATGGCTTAATCTTTGAGACAAGCATATGACTACTGGCAGGATCAACCAGGGATCTTATAATATATTCCCAAAAACCAGCATTTTCGTTTAAAAGTTCTCTCTGTGTCGTAGGTGGGACGTAAGCACCGTACGACGAGACTTTTCATTTTATATATATATGTAATATGACTTAGAGAGCAACGTTCCATGGTTCAGTAACAACGTCACTCAGCCACTTTAATTCTCCTCCTCTCTCACCATCATATATCGATACAAAGATTCATACTTCACAGAATTATTTCTGTTTGTAACTTTTCTCCTCCAACTTCTCTCGTAGAATATAACTTAGCGGTAAAGCACGTATACGCATGCTGGACATACCGTAAGAATATTCTTTTATAAGCTTCAACACCTCTGTAGAGACGCGTTACCAGAAGATAACGCACTCTACAGAACGCCAAAAGGACCATCGTGCAGCTACAAATAGCTTACAACCGATGGTCTCTGCAAGAATGGCTACTCCGTAAGTACAAGCACACACGCATCCAACTTTTGTCAAATACGTGCACACAGGTCACCAGCTTCCCGACTAAGGGGAAGCTTGCCACGTTAACGGTCATTACGTCCTAGACTTCGACCCGCGGCGCAGCAGTGTAGAGAAAAAACCAGTACGAGAACGGAGGAACAGTCGAGAAATAGCGTAAAATACACTAAGACTCGAGGAGCGGTGACTGAATTCTCAACCGAGGCCGTAGAATAGCCACGCGCCCAGCGCTGTTCCGACCGAACCGTCCGGCTCGACGCTTCTCTTATAGATACCAAGGGGCCGGCCGGAAGGCCGGCGCCGGTCGGGCTAGCGGCCGCGCGCTTATGGTGCAAAACCTCCGTAGCAACGTACCGTTCGGAAGGGACGCTGGAACTTAGTCGCTCGCACGTTCAATAACTACTATATAAAGGCGATATCCAACCATCGAAATATTTTACCACAAGCATTATTAACATATTATAAATGCATTTTTACCAAAAAATTAATTTTTTTTTTCACCGAAAAATTGCATCAGTAAACATACAGTTTTATCGACTATGGACGAAAAATAACTTTATAATCGATTAAAACACGTTAAAATAACACGAAATATGTAAAAAGATATATACCTTGTAACATTAATTAACGAAAAAATTGCAAAAATATCCCAGTCGTATCAGTCCGACGGAAGCTAATTTTTCAAAAAATTCGACAAAAATGTTTAATCCGATTGTATTTAATAGAGATATAACGATCCCTGTCAAAAAAATTATACCTTATAACGCTTTTTAACGAAATAACTCGAAATAACCATTTCGGACTTTTCGCACCGGCCGAACTTCTTCAAAGTCCCAACGTCCCGTCGCATAGTTCCGTTTCTAGAAAACGTTCCAGCGACCAAATAAACGCTTAATCCCGACGTAAAACGTCGAGATACGTCCATTTGTGCAAAAATATTCCTACCTTGTAACACTTTTAAGCGAGATAACTCGAAAAAACGTGTTCGATACGGAAATTTTTCAAAGTCCCAACGAAAAAATCGAAACTTTGTAGAAGGTCTTGGGGACGACATAAACGCTTAATCCCGACGTAAAACATCGAGATACGTCGATTTATGCAAAAATATTCCTACCTTGTAACACTTTTAAGCGAGATAACTCGAAAAAACCTTTTCGGTCTTTTCGCACCGGCCGAACTTCTTCAAAGTCCCAACGTCCCGTCGCATAGTTCCGTTTCTAGAAAACGTTCCAGCGACCAAATAAACGCTTAATCCCGACGTAAAACGTCGAGATACGTCCATTTATGCAAAAATATTCCTACCTTGTAACACTTTTAAGCGAGATAACTCGAAAAAACCTTTTCGGTCCTTTCGCACCGGCCGAACTTCTTCAAAGTCCCAACGTCCCGTCGCATAGTTCCGTTTCTAGAAAACGTTCCAGCGACCAAATAAACGCTTAATCCCGACGTAAAACGTCGAGATACGTCCATTTATGCAAATATATTCCTACCTTGTAACACTTTTAAGCGAGATAACTCGAAAAAACCTTTTCGGTCTTTTCGCACCGGCCGAACTTCTTCAAAGTCCCAACGTCCCGTCGCATAGTTCCGTTTCTAGAAAACGTTCCAGCGACCAAATAAACGCTTAATCCCGACGTAAAACGTCGAGATACGTCCATTTATGCAAATATATTCCTACCTTGTAACACTTTTAAGCGAGATAACTCGAAAAAACCTTTTCGGTCTTTTCGCACCGGCCGAACTTCTTCAAAGTCCCAACGTCCCGTCGCATAGTTCCGTTTCTAGAAAACGTTCCAGCGACCAAATAAACGCTTAATCCCGACGTAAAACGTCGAGATACGTCCATTTATGCAAATATATTCCTACCTTGTAACACTTTTAAGCGAGATAACTCGAAAAAACCTTTTCGGTCTTTTCGCACCGGCCGAACTTCTTCAAAGTCCCAACGTCCCGTCGCATAGTTCCGTTTCTAGAAAACGTTCCAGCGACCAAATAAACGCTTAATCCCGACGTAAAACGTCGAGATACGTCCATTTATGCAAATATATTCCTACCTTGTAACACTTTTAAGCGAGATAACTCGAAAAAACCTTTTCGGTCTTTTCGCACCGGCCGAACTTCTTCAAAGTCCCAACGTCCCGTCGCATAGTTCCGTTTCTAGAAAACGTTCCACCGACCAAATAAACGCTTAATCCCGACGTAAAACGTCGAGATACGTCCATTTATGCAAAAATATTCCTACCTTGTAACACTTTTAAGCGAGATAACTCGAAAAAACGTGTTCGATACGGAAATTTTTCCATGTCCCAATGTGCAATTCGAAACTTTTTAGAACGTTTCAAGAACAAAATTAACGCTTAATCCCGATGTATTTAATTAGAATATATCGATTTATGCCAGAATATACGTACCTTATAACGCTTATTATGGAATTAATGCGAAAGGAACTTTCGGTACTTTCGGCACTTTTGGAGCAGTGCGAAACAATTCAAAGTGCCAACGTCCCAGTCAGCTAGGTCCGGTGGAAAAAATTTAAAAAAAAAATAAAAAGAAACCGTTACGTTCGGCTAGACGGCGTCGAACAATAACGATTTCTATAAAAATTTCCATACCTCGTAACGCTTTTTGAGGAATTATTTCGAAAGGAACGTTCGGCCTTTTCGTACCTGGACGAGAGAAATTTCAAAGTTCCAACGTCCCAGTCAGCTAGGTCCGGTGGAAAAAAATTTTTTAAAAAAATAAAAAGAAACCGTTACGTTTGGCTAGACGACGTCGAACAATAACGGTTTCTATAAAAATTTCCATACCTCGTAACGCTTTTTGAGAAATTATTTCGAAAGGAACGTTCGGCCTTTTCGTACCGGGACGAGAGAAATTTCAAAGTTCCAACGTCCCAGTCAGCTAGGTCCGGTGGAAAAAAATTTTTTAAAAAAATAAAAAGAAACCGTTACGTTCGGCTAGACGACGTCGAACAATAACGGTTTCTATAAAAATTTGCATACCTCGTAACGCTTTTTGAGGAATTATTTCGAAAGGAACGTTCGGCCTTTTCGTACCGGGGCGAGAGAAATTTC
>NW_026108913.1:202500-205000 GCF_024516045.1 Bombus affinis | reverse complement strand
CCCCACATCCTCAGCCGTTATCGGCGGGAAGATCTCGGATAGGGATAGTTTGGGGGCCCTCGTAACTGGAATCGGGACATATGTGGTACCCACTTGTCCCCACAGCTTATCGTAAAGCCCCCTCACTTCCTCAGATCCGGGAGGTTGCCTGGCTGGTTCGAGATATGCCTGATCATTATTGACCACGGCATCAGCCAGTCTCCTTGGGCACTCATGGAATAACTCCTGGCAACGAGCGTATGAGAATCGCTTCCTGGAGTTTCTATTGTTTCTTTTAGAATTTTTGGCTGCTCTTGGTCTTTTAGTTTTCTTTTTATCCAGTTGGTTTTTAAGTTTATTTATAAGCTCGTATAGAGCTGTGCGTATAAAGTGATCGAGTCTCTCCGTTAGGGATTCTCGATCATCTTGGTACTCATCCCAGATTGACATCAACCGACTGTAAACCTCCTTTAAAATAGGGGGCACCTCGGTTGGCTTACTAATTTCATCTTTAAGTAAGAGCTTCCACTCTTGGGCAAGCTCGCTCTCGTTGCGGCCTACAGGCGAGCCAAAGCTGGCATTGCCTGAACTAACGAGATCGCACCCTCCCTCTGTTGCCAGTGAGGTAGCATCTTGGGGGCTTTCCTCACCAATTAAATTTAATTTTTTTCTTTGATACTTTATTTGGTCGATCGTTTTTGTGGTGAGGAATTTACTAATTTCTTTATTGGGATGTTTATGGTTTTTAAATATTTCCCAAAGCCCCTTCAAGCGTGCTACCTCTTCTACTTTCCAAGTTTTAGTATTTTCTTCTGGGGGGTCCGCTCCCCTTCTTTTAATATTTCTAACGGCAGGGTGCGCATGCCGTTCGTGGGTGGATAGCCCTCTGCGCGATCCAAAGCTCATGGGACAGGCCTCGCACTGAAACTCTCCTGTCATGGAGGCCTGGCTGCTAGCGCCACCACACTTAGGTATGTGGCATCTAGCCCCATGAAGCTTTGGGAAGCATTTCGCGCAGTTAATACAAGACCAAAAGATCGGGGCATCCGGGTGGTGTTGTGTTAAATGCCTATCCAGATCCGACAGATTTAGGAAGAAAAGGTTAATTTCCCTTTTCTCACATACTGGACAGGTAACCCGATTGCCCACGAGCGGCACAGTGATTAAACTCATAGCCGGGGACGTAGCTTGGTCGTTATCCGTAGTCCCCTCTGAAGCGGATAAATCCGCCACAGCGCCTCCGGGACTGAGAGGCGCTGCGTCCGAGGCACTATTCATGTTAACATCGAATTTTATAATAAATTTTGAAATCGATATAGTGTTCCAATTGTAAGCCAAATCGTTGTCCTTGGTCGTTCCGGTCGTCAACTGAGTGAAGGAACGAGTTCCAAGTTTACTTTACTATGGGCTCCATTATTCACGGCTCCAAATAGCCGTTACGGAGGACCGTTTAAGATGTTGTCTTTCGCTCCTTCATCGCCACACTCCGTTTAGCCATGCGCCGCCACATCCGGGGGAGTACACCCCTCGCTGATGTGGACATGCGCATGTTACCGGCGGTACCCCGAGGAGGTAGGAGTGTGACTTGGGCAGGCAAGACCAAAATCTTGCCAGTCCCCGAGTAACTATTGCCTTAAGAGAGTCATAGTTACTCCCGCCGTTTACCCGCGCTTTTTTGAATTTCTTCACGTTGACATTCAGAGCACTGGGCAGAAATCACATTGCGTCAACACCCTTGGGGGCCATCGCAATGCTTTGTTTTAATTAGACAGTCGGATTCCCCTAGTCCGTGCCAGTTCTGAGCTGAGCGTTGAATGGCGGCCGAAGAGAACGACCGCGACGGTAAAACCGCCACGGAAGCCTCGCAGCAAGGAAGATCCGCGGGAGGCCAAGGCACGGGACCGAGCTCGGATCCGGGGTGCGCGACGATATCCCCCCCGAGAGAGAGATACGCCGCGTCCCGTTCAGCTCGCCCAGGCCCGGCACGTCAGCCAAACCCGCTTCCCGACCAAGCCCGACACGCCCCGCTCCTCAGAGCCAATCCTTATTCCGAAGTTACGGATCCAATTTGCCGACTTCCCTTACCTACATTAATCTATCGACTAGAGGCTCTTTACCTTGGAGACCTGCTGCGGATATGGGTACGAACCGGCGCGACACCTCCACGTGGCCCTCTCCTGGATTTTCAAGGTCCGAGGGGAAGATCCGGACACCGCCGCAACTGCGGTGCTCTTCGCGTTCCAAACCCTATCTCCCTGCTAGAGGTTTCCAGGGAACTCGAACGCTTATACAGAAAAGAAAACTCTTCCCGGATCTCCCGACGGCGTCTCCAGGTCATTTTGGGTTACCCCGACGAACACTCTTACGAGGGCCCGAATGGTATGCGGTTCCGCTGCCGGGTTCCGGAATAGGAACCGGATTCCCTTTCGCCCAATGGGTGTGTTTCTTTCGCTCAATTTTTATTTGTTTGTTGCAATTTGTATGATCTTAGGACACCTCATCTGCATAGGATTTCTCTTAG
>NW_026108913.1:190000-200000 GCF_024516045.1 Bombus affinis | reverse complement strand
TCTCTGTTTTTCGAGTACTTGTAGCGCCGAATTGCCTTAAAAAAAATCACACGCGCGCACGACTATCACGTCGTACGCGCGTGTATACCTCGTCTTTAATTAAATCAAAGTTTCACTCCAGCCTCGCCAAAGGGGATCGTCTTCTTCCTCGTCTACGATCTCTTCTCCTGTACGTGTCCAGAGATTCTCTCTGGCATGACGACGACGACCATCCAACGACTTTGTAACGGACTCTCGTGCGCATCTTCGTCAGGTACGGAAACGTTGCGCAACACCTCGAGCTTGGTAAAACACCCGTAGCCGATCATAGACACGCGCTAGTTCGCACACGATTTCTACGATTTCCGACGAACGTGGCTTTGGGCCAGGGCCGGCGGGCAGAGAGATACGCGAACGACGGGGAAAATTCGTCCCGATACAAGTAACGCGTACTCTCCGATCTCCGCGCAACGCCTGGGGATCATCTCCCTAAGTCATCAGCGCTCGAAGAAATCACGTGTGCGTTCCCGGATCTACGGCTCTCTTTCGGGGATAAATTACAAGCACAGAGTATGTTAAACGCAACGACGACCCATCGATGCGACGGTCCTCGTCGTTGTCAGTCGCTCGCGCAGAGTATATCTCTACGCACGAAGAGACGGAGTGGGCATTAGATCCCTGGGGCTATTCGAGTAAAACGTCTTAAGAAAAGACGGTTGTACGGCAAAATTCCGCACCGTTACCAAGTTTACTTTTATCTGAGGCTGTTCTCCTTCTCTCCTCTCTCGACCGAGTTCCCATATTTGCTTTCTCTCAGTCTCGCCAAAATAATATTCATTTAAGACGACGTCGGGGGCGCGGACATCGTGCTCATCGAAAACCTGCAAACGTATGCAAATCTGCTGATATGAAAAAAAAATCGGTCACGAGGACAACACTACGTATATATATATATATATATATATATAATATATTCGATAACCGACACGAAGCGGTGCATAAGCGGGCGGTCGTACGAAAGGACGACTCACGACGCCGCTAGCACTCACGCAGGTCCGTGACGGTTCTCTCCGCTCTTATTCGTATCCTTCTTCGTGCGCTTCCTCCGACTCTGAAACGTTCTACGTATCGTAAGAACGACGGCGGGTTGTCGAAGGCACCAAGGGACAGAGAGAGACAGAGGTAGAGTTTCGTAGTGTCTCCCGTGAACACGATAGTTTATATATCGAGCATGCGTACGAATTGCACGGTCTCGACACGACCGCGACGAACGCCGACGAGCGTCCAACAATCGCTCGTACGTCGCGTACGTTCTCTCGCGTCCGCTCTTGTTCGTATCCTTCTTCGTGCGCTTCCTCCGACTCTGAAACGTTCTACGTATCGTAAGAACGACGGCGGGTTGTCGAAGGCACCAAGGGACAGAGAGAGACAGATAGAGAGGAACGACACGCAACGCAAGCAGTCTTAGGTTTACGTGAGCAACCCTCAGCCAGGCGTGGTCCAGGAATTGTATCCGTGGACCGCAATGTGCGTTCGAAATGTCGATGTTCATGTGTCCTGCAGTTCACACGTTGACGCGCAATTAGCTGCGTTCTTCATCGACCCACGAGCCAAGTGATCCACCGTTCAGGGTAATCTTTTCATATATTTTTTAAAACTCTTGTACTCCATGTACTCTTAATACTCGGTTCGAGCGAAGCCGAGATCCGACACGACCGACCAACGGGAATCGGACGCGCAGAAGTCGCCGGAAGATCGACGACACGAAAACGTTCGAAAATGAAATCCGACGAACGCGCGAAGATACGCGCGTCCGCCGGCCGGGCGAAAAGTACATTATGATATATAACAACCATCGAGATCGAAGCTCCGTTCGTCAGGAAACGACGGGGATATAACACCCGATTCTGAATCCTCTGTGCAGCACACGATCTCGCGAAGAAATACGCACGGTGGCTAGCCCATATATATATATATGTGTGTGTGTGTATATATAATACGATATGCATTCCTCTCGTCCAATTATTCAAGAAAAAGAGCGTGCGCCTCCATCGTTCGGGTGATGTAAAGATTCGATGGGACTCGCGCGACCCTCGGCCTCGAGCGGTCTTTCCTCCCAATATCCAGAAGCCGAGCTTTGAAAAAACTCTAGCGACGGCACGGGTGTCCGACTCACGACATCGAGGCTTCGAAGTCGGCGATCTCCTCCGAACGGATGGCGATCGCGACGACTCAAAGCGTGAAAAATCGACGAAAGAGAACACATCTCCGTTCAGGTGATTGTTTTTTTTAAAAAATAAAAAAATTCGATGGGACTCGCATCCATCTACCTCGCGCGGTCTTTCTTCCCAATATCCAGAAGCCGAGCTTTGAAAAAACTTCAGCGACGGCACGGGTGTCCGACTCACGACAACGAGGATAGACAGCCTGCGGTCCCCTCTGAACGGGTTATATGCGACGAACTAGACGAAACTTTAGTCGTTCAGGTGGTATAAAAAAAAAAAATTCGATGGGACGCACGCGCAGCCGTCGTCCTCGAGCGGTCTTTCTTCCCAATATCCAGAAGCCGAGCTTTGAAAAAACTCTAGCGACGGCACGGGTGTCCGACTCACGACATCGAGGGTAGACAGCCTGCGGTCCCCTCTGAACCAACTTCGGCTAGACTAGTTACGAATCGTTGCTACGCATCGTCATCATAGTCATCGTCATCATCATCATTATCATAGCGGGCCAACATCCACGCAATGCGTTTTCGTTCTAGGTTACCCGATCCACGAGTATGTTACAAGTGGTTTCGTTATTTCGAACAAAACGACATACGAAGAACACACGCCCTATGGGTAGGAAGCACGTTTCGAGAACGACCGAGAGCGGTGAAAGAGACGAAAGGTCGACGCGCATAAGGTATCCATGGATCTTCGAAGAGAACCTTCGAAGATATGTCGGTATCCTTTCTACATGCGCGACTCGCTACTCGTACTTTCGCTCTCGTCGACTCGTTTTAGTCGCTTCGTTCGATCCCAAAGAGGAGTCTTCGATGTCCCGTTGCTAGGAGGAGAGCAAACGCAACACAGACCACGAAACATAGAAGAGAATAGGCGAGCATGATCTCTCCGACACGAGGCACTTTAGAGATTTTGTTATTCGTTTGTACGGTCTCCACGACGCAAAAAAAAAAATACGAGATCGTGGCGGCGGGTCTTTCTGTATACGGCCTCACGCAAGCGCCTCGATCTCATTTCTCTTTACGGGTGGTTTCCATTCGTAATTTTTCGTTCGATATTCGTGTCAAAGTTTAATTTTCGAAAGCTCAAGTTCCCATTTATAGTTTTATTATAAAATCATAATATTCGCAGACGGCGGGTCTTTCTGTGTACGACCTCACGCAGGCGCCTCGAATTCGTTTATGTATGTATATATATATATATATATATATATATATATGTATCTCTTCATCCCGATGATCGAGAGAGAGTGCCACCTTCTCTTCATATAGTTTCGTAGCTGGAGGGTCGTCTCCTCCTTATGTCTTTTCATCATTTTGCCAACGGAGTAAGCCACGCTCCGGGCGAATTTAACTGTTCTTTGTTAAAGTATATAGCTTGTTGATACGTCGTATATACTTTGGTTCGTCGATATAGGAGGAGTACGGCTCCTTACCGACTTATACAGTTTCGTATTTTTCAAGTGTTCAAGTCAAATTCTTTAAGTTTTTGTGTTATATCGTTAATGATCCTTCCGCAGGTTCACCTACGGAAACCTTGTTACGACTTTTACTTCCTCTAAATGATCAAGTTTGGTCATCTTCCCGGTAACATCGGCAATGCTTATCACATTGGCCGCGCACCAGTCCGAAGACCTCACTAAATCATTCAATCGGTAGTAGCGACGGGCGGTGTGTACAAAGGGCAGGGACGTAATCAACGCGAGCTTATGACTCGCGCTTACTGGGAATTCCTCGTTCATGGGGAATAATTGCAAGCCCCAATCCCTAGCACGAAGGAGGTTCAGCGGGTTACCCGGGCCTTTCGGCCAGGGAAAACACGCTGATTCCTTCAGTGTAGCGCGCGTGCGGCCCAGAACATCTAAGGGCATCACAGACCTGTTATTGCTCAATCTCGTGCGGCTAGAAGCCGCCTGTTCCTCTAAGAAGATTTGTTTGTACGTTGGTAGTAAAAACCCACCGACCGAAGCCGGGGGCCTTCGAGATACCATAAGTTACGTCTATTTAGCAGGCTAGAGTCTCGTTCGTTATCGGAATTAACCAGACAAATCGCTCCACCAACTAAGAACGGCCATGCACCACCACCCACCGAATCAAGAAAGAGCTATCAATCTGTCAATCCTTCCGGTGTCCGGGCCTGGTGAGGTTTCCCGTGTTGAGTCAAATTAAGCCGCAGGCTCCACTCCTGGTGGTGCCCTTCCGTCAATTCCTTTAAGTTTCAGCTTTGCAACCATACTTCCCCCGGAACCCAAAAGCTTTGGTTTCCCGGAAGCTGCCCGCCGAGTCATCGGAGGAACTTCGGCGGATCGCTGGCTGGCATCGTTTATGGTTAGAACTAGGGCGGTATCTGATCGCCTTCGAACCTCTAACTTTCGTTCTTGATTAATGAAAACATTTTTGGCAAATGCTTTCGCTTCTGTCCGTCTTGCGACGATCCAAGAATTTCACCTCTAACGTCGCAATACGAATGCCCCCATCTGTCCCTATTAATCATTACCTCGGGGCTCCGAAAACCAACAAAATAGAACCGAGGTCCTATTCCATTATTCCATGCACACAGTATTCAGGCGAAGGTAGCCTGCTTTAAGCACTCTAATTTGTTCAAAGTAAACGTATCGGCCCACCTCGACACTCAGTGAAGAGCACCGCGATGGGATATTAGTTGGACCGCCCGCGAGGAGCTAAGCCCACCGATAGGACGTACCACATAATGCCAGTTAAACACCGCGAGCGGTGAACCGACACTGTGACACACAGATTCAACTACGAGCTTTTTAACCGCAACAACTTTAATATACGCTATTGGAGCTGGAATTACCGCGGCTGCTGGCACCAGACTTGCCCTCCAATTGGTCCTCGTTAAAGGATTTAAAGTGTACTCATTCCGATTACGGGGCCTCGGATGAGTCCCGTATCGTTATTTTTCGTCACTACCTCCCCGTGCCGGGAGTGGGTAATTTGCGCGCCTGCTGCCTTCCTTGGATGTGGTAGCTGTTTCTCAGGCTCCCTCTCCGGAATCGAACCCTGATTCCCCGTTACCCGTTACAACCATGGTAGGCGCAGAACCTACCATCGACAGTTGATAAGGCAGACATTTGAAAGATGCGTCGCCGGTGCTAGATGACCATGCGATCAGCACAAAGTTATTCAGAGTCACCAAAACAAACGATGGACGGACAGACGAGCCATCCGCCACCGATTGGTTTTGATCTAATAAAAGCATTCCTACCATCTCTGGTCGGAATCTGTTTGCATGTATTAGCTCTAGAATTACCACAGTTATCCAAGTAAATGTAGGTATGATCTAAGAAACCATAACTGATTTAATGAGCCATTCGCGGTTTCACCTTAATGCGGCATGTACTGAGACATGCATGGCTTAATCTTTGAGACAAGCATATGACTACTGGCAGGATCAACCAGGGATCTTATAATATATTCCCAAAAACCAGCATTTTCGTTTAAAAGTTCTCTCTGTGTCGTAGGTGGGACGTAAGCACCGTACGACGAGACTTTTCATTTTATATATATATGTAATATGACTTAGAGAGCAACGTTCCATGGTTCAGTAACAACGTCACTCAGCCACTTTAATTCTCCTCCTCTCTCACCATCATATATCGATACAAAGATTCATACTTCACAGAATTATTTCTGTTTGTAACTTTTCTCCTCCAACTTCTCTCGTAGAATATAACTTAGCGGTAAAGCACGTATACGCATGCTGGACATACCGTAAGAATATTCTTTTATAAGCTTCAACACCTCTGTAGAGACGCGTTACCAGAAGATAACGCACTCTACAGAACGCCAAAAGGACCATCGTGCAGCTACAAATAGCTTACAACCGATGGTCTCTGCAAGAATGGCTACTCCGTAAGTACAAGCACACACGCATCCAACTTTTGTCAAATACGTGCACACAGGTCACCAGCTTCCCGACTAAGGGGAAGCTTGCCACGTTAACGGTCATTACGTCCTAGACTTCGACCCGCGGCGCAGCAGTGTAGAGAAAAAACCAGTACGAGAACGGAGGAACAGTCGAGAAATAGCGTAAAATACACTAAGACTCGAGGAGCGGTGACTGAATTCTCAACCGAGGCCGTAGAATAGCCACGCGCCCAGCGCTGTTCCGACCGAACCGTCCGGCTCGACGCTTCTCTTATAGATACCAAGGGGCCGGCCGGAAGGCCGGCGCCGGTCGGGCTAGCGGCCGCGCGCTTATGGTGCAAAACCTCCGTAGCAACGTACCGTTCGGAAGGGACGCTGGAACTTAGTCGCTCGCACGTTCAATAACTACTATATAAAGGCGATATCCAACCATCGAAATATTTTACCACAAGCATTATTAACATATTATAAATGCATTTTTACCAAAAAATTAATTTTTTTTTTCACCGAAAAATTGCATCAGTAAACATACAGTTTTATCGACTATGGACGAAAAATAACTTTATAATCGATTAAAACACGTTAAAATAACACGAAATATGTAAAAAGATATATACCTTGTAACATTAATTAACGAAAAAATTGCAAAAATATCCCAGTCGTATCAGTCCGACGGAAGCTAATTTTTCAAAAAATTCGACAAAAATGTTTAATCCGATTGTATTTAATAGAGATATAACGATCCCTGTCAAAAAAATTATACCTTATAACGCTTTTTAACGAAATAACTCGAAATAACCATTTCGGACTTTTCGCACCGGCCGAACTTCTTCAAAGTCCCAACGTCCCGTCGCATAGTTCCGTTTCTAGAAAACGTTCCAGCGACCAAATAAACGCTTAATCCCGACGTAAAACGTCGAGATACGTCCATTTGTGCAAAAATATTCCTACCTTGTAACACTTTTAAGCGAGATAACTCGAAAAAACGTGTTCGATACGGAAATTTTTCAAAGTCCCAACGAAAAAATCGAAACTTTGTAGAAGGTCTTGGGGACGACATAAACGCTTAATCCCGACGTAAAACGTCGAGATACGTCGATTTATGCAAAAATATTCCTACCTTGTAACACTTTTAAGCGAGATAACTCGAAAAAACCTTTTCGGTCTTTTCGCACCGGCCGAACTTCTTCAAAGTCCCAACGTCCCGTCGCATAGTTCCGTTTCTAGAAAACGTTCCAGCGACCAAATAAACGCTTAATCCCGACGTAAAACGTCGAGATACGTCCATTTATGCAAAAATATTCCTACCTTGTAACACTTTTAAGCGAGATAACTCGAAAAAACCTTTTCGGTCCTTTCGCACCGGCCGAACTTCTTCAAAGTCCCAACGTCCCGTCGCATAGTTCCGTTTCTAGAAAACGTTCCAGCGACCAAATAAACGCTTAATCCCGACGTAAAACGTCGAGATACGTCCATTTATGCAAATATATTCCTACCTTGTAACACTTTTAAGCGAGATAACTCGAAAAAACCTTTTCGGTCTTTTCGCACCGGCCGAACTTCTTCAAAGTCCCAACGTCCCGTCGCATAGTTCCGTTTCTAGAAAACGTTCCAGCGACCAAATAAACGCTTAATCCCGACGTAAAACGTCGAGATACGTCCATTTATGCAAATATATTCCTACCTTGTAACACTTTTAAGCGAGATAACTCGAAAAAACCTTTTCGGTCTTTTCGCACCGGCCGAACTTCTTCAAAGTCCCAACGTCCCGTCGCATAGTTCCGTTTCTAGAAAACGTTCCAGCGACCAAATAAACGCTTAATCCCGACGTAAAACGTCGAGATACGTCCATTTATGCAAATATATTCCTACCTTGTAACACTTTTAAGCGAGATAACTCGAAAAAACCTTTTCGGTCTTTTCGCACCGGCCGAACTTCTTCAAAGTCCCAACGTCCCGTCGCATAGTTCCGTTTCTAGAAAACGTTCCAGCGACCAAATAAACGCTTAATCCCGACGTAAAACGTCGAGATACGTCCATTTATGCAAATATATTCCTACCTTGTAACACTTTTAAGCGAGATAACTCGAAAAAACCTTTTCGGTCTTTTCGCACCGGCCGAACTTCTTCAAAGTCCCAACGTCCCGTCGCATAGTTCCGTTTCTAGAAAACGTTCCACCGACCAAATAAACGCTTAATCCCGACGTAAAACGTCGAGATACGTCCATTTATGCAAAAATATTCCTACCTTGTAACACTTTTAAGCGAGATAACTCGAAAAAACGTGTTCGATACGGAAATTTTTCCATGTCCCAATGTGCAATTCGAAACTTTTTAGAACGTTTCAAGAACAAAATTAACGCTTAATCCCGATGTATTTAATTAGAATATATCGATTTATGCCAGAATATACGTACCTTATAACGCTTATTATGGAATTAATGCGAAAGGAACTTTCGGTACTTTCGGCACTTTTGGAGCAGTGCGAAACAATTCAAAGTGCCAACGTCCCAGTCAGCTAGGTCCGGTGGAAAAAATTTAAAAAAAAAATAAAAAGAAACCGTTACGTTCGGCTAGACGGCGTCGAACAATAACGATTTCTATAAAAATTTCCATACCTCGTAACGCTTTTTGAGGAATTATTTCGAAAGGAACGTTCGGCCTTTTCGTACCTGGACGAGAGAAATTTCAAAGTTCCAACGTCCCAGTCAGCTAGGTCCGGTGGAAAAAAATTTTTTAAAAAAATAAAAAGAAACCGTTACGTTTGGCTAGACGACGTCGAACAATAACGGTTTCTATAAAAATTTCCATACCTCGTAACGCTTTTTGAGAAATTATTTCGAAAGGAACGTTCGGCCTTTTCGTACCGGGACGAGAGAAATTTCAAAGTTCCAACGTCCCAGTCAGCTAGGTCCGGTGGAAAAAAATTTTTTAAAAAAATAAAAAGAAACCGTTACGTTCGGCTAGACGACGTCGAACAATAACGGTTTCTATAAAAATTTGCATACCTCGTAACGCTTTTTGAGGAATTATTTCGAAAGGAACGTTCGGCCTTTTCGTACCGGGGCGAGAGAAATTTCAAAGTTCCAACGTCCCAGTCAGCTAGGTCCGGTGGAAAAAATTTAAAGAAAAAACAAAACGAAACCGCTACGTTCGACTAGATTACGTCGAACTATAACGATTTCAATAAAAATTTCCACACCTCGTAACGCACTTTAAGGAGTTATTTCGAACTTTAAGGAGTTATTGCGATTATTTCAAAGTCCTCGCGGTACCACGTCGGGACGCGATACGCTCTTACGCGTTGCTCGCTCGCTCCGCTCGCTCGAAAAAAAATATGGACCAACCCAAAACCAATCCCTTTCGCGTTCGTTCTTCGATCTCGTTCGAATCTCGGTTCGAACGCGATCGGGAACGGTTTTAGGTTAGGCTAGAATCGTACGAGCGAGCGCAGCGAGCGAGCAACGATCGAAATTTCCACGCTGTAAGCGTACTAGATATTTTCCTATCCCTGTACGTTTTTTTTATCCGTCGTACTCTCTCCGATCGAAGGAGAGTCATGGACGAAACGTAAAAAAAGGGGAAACGAAACGAGAGGAAACGTTCGACTGCGTGCGCGCGCGCGCACGGCGCGTCGCTCCCCACCTCGTACCTTAATAGATTGCTACCTACTCCGCCACATACCCGCTAGCGAGGGGTTGCGCGCGCAGCGCTAGCGCGAGCGTCCAAGTCCAGCGGCGTATTGCTTTGCGTTCGTACGCGTCGTTATTCCATTGGAATAAAAAAAATCGCTACGTACGATCATCGTGCTTCGGCACGGCCGTACGTAGCGAGATTTATTTTTCGAGCGCCAGCGACAAAGTCCAGCGGCGTATTGCTTTTTATTTGGACTTGGAAAAAAAAATC
>NW_026108913.1:180000-185000 GCF_024516045.1 Bombus affinis | reverse complement strand
GGCCTCTCCGCGTCCAGCTTACCTTTGACGAGCAGCATCTCCGTTTTCTGTGCCGATAACGTTAGCTTCTTCCTGGTGCACCAGGTAGAGACTCGGGTAACTACCTCCTGTCCTTTTTCCTGGAGCTCGTTCCTCGTGTTGCCGGCAATTAGAATCACGATGTCGTCCGCGTACGCGATGGGTTCGCACCCAGTCGCGTTTTCCGCTAGCTCAGCCAGCAGGTCATCAAATACGAGATTCCAGAAACTTGGTCCCAGTACCGATCCCTGCGGGCATCCTTTCGTGACGGGCTTGCTCACTGCTTCGTTTTTCCCAGCAATCTGTACGGTTCTTTCGGAGAAGTAGCTCCTTGTTAACCGGTACAGGTTGTCGGGGCATTCTCTTCTTTTGAGCTCGTGCAGCACGTTCGGCCACCAGACGTTGTCGAAGGCTCCTGATATATCGAGTGCTATTGCGAGGACGTACCTCTTCTCGCTCATTTGCTCGATTTTCTCGCGGAGCTTGATGATCGCGTCCACCGTCGATCTTCCGGGGCGAAAGCCATATTGTCTGTCGGAGGAGAGCGCGTGGTCGTGGAAGATAGGTGCCATCCTGGTGGCCATTAGCCTTTCTAGCAGCTTGCCTATCATGGAGAGCAGACAGATTGGCCTGTAGGATTTCGGATTGCTTCTGTCCCGATCCGGTCCCTTGGGGATGGTGATAACATTTGCGACCTTCCACCGTTTGGGGAATATTCCCCAGGCGAGGCAGCCGTTCATGAGCCTTAGGAGCTCCTGGTGTATTCTTCCCCAGGCCCGTTGGATTATTTCGACCTCAATCAGGTCGGGGCCTGGGCACTTCCCCTTCCTCAGCCGTTTCACGGCGTCACTGAGTTCCTCGAAGCTGAATTCAGGGGTGTCTTCTACGTTGGGGGGGTTTGTCGAGTTCCGCCTTATCTCCTTCTGCTCCTCCGTTTCGGTGTCTTCCTCGTCGTCGGGTAGAAGTGCGGACAACATCGCTGCCGCGGTCGTTCGCCAGTTGGAGGTATATCCGAGCGGCGTCTTCAGCGTCGATGTTGTTTCCTCTCCTCTGAGTTTCCTTGCGACTGTTTTGTAAGCGATGCCCCAAGGTTCCCTGTTACCCTCTTTGGTGACGAAGTCCTGCCAGCTCTGGATTTTTGCTCTTGCCAGCATCCTCTTATACTCCTTTCGTGTTGACCTATACCGCAGCTTCTCCTGCTCCCTCGTTGCGGGGTCCCTGGCCCCCTGATACCTTCTTCTCGCCTGGTAGGTGTTTCTCTTTGCTCTGGTGAGCTCGGGCGTCCACCAGGGTACTGACCTGTAGTACCATTTCTTCTTTGGGATGGCGGTGTCGCAGGCACCTATCAGGGTTGCCTGGAGTTGCCCGGCCATTCTTTCGACGTCCTCTGCCTGCTGGAGGGTTGTTTCTTTGAGTGCCTCCATTTTCTCTGTGAGGACACTCTGAAATACCTCCCAGTTGGCTTTTCGCGTGTTATAGCGTCTTTCCTGAAGCTGCGGTGTGGTGCTTCTCGTCCCGAAGTCGAGGAGCGTCTCCAGTATCCGGTGGTCACTGGAGGTACCATCTTCGCGTATCCTCCAGCCCTTTACGAGGAGTATTGCCTCTGGGCTCGCCATCGTCACGTCTATGTTTGATCGCCCTCGAGTTGTTTCAAACGTGTGGGGTTGTCCTGGTTGATTCAGGACATGGAGACCGTACTGCGCTATGACTGCCTCTAGGGCCTCGCCTCTGTCGTCGGTGCTCCTGCTGCACCACAGCGGTGATTTTGCGTTCGCATCCAGGCCGATGATGATCCTCTTGCCTCTGAGACACCGTAGTACCTTCTCCAACTGTTGCACGCCGACCTCGATGTTTCCTGTCGGCGGAAAGTACAGGCTTGCCACGTACACCTCTGTTTCCCCGTCGCTTATCTGCACGCAGGAACAGTGTGTTGTGCAGAGTTCGGCGACCTCGAGGGGCGTTAGGGTCTCTGATTTTATCCCTACGGCCGCCATTGGCGGGTTGTGCTTCGACCCTCTGCAGGCGATCGCGACTCCTGTGCCGAATCCGGGTATTTTCCCATCGACGCTGTATGGTTCTTGCATTAATATTATGTCATCCCCATCGGCGTCCATTTGCGTCCGGATCTCATAAGGAGTTGTTTTGGATCGCTGCATGTTGTGCTGCAGGATCCTTATTTCCCTTTTCCTCCCAAGTCCTCTTCTGTCCCTGCGTTGCTCTTTATACATATTGCGTCCTTGCTATTATTGCTTCCAAGGCTTTCGTATACATTGGGCATTTCGCGTTGGAAGCTGCGTGGTCTCCCTTCCTCCCTGCTCTCTTGCAGTTTACGCAGGTGGCGTGCCCATCCTTATCTTTGCACTCTTTAGTGCTGTGCCCACTTTCTGCACAGTGCGCGCAGATTTCGTAGTTAACGCGGCAATATTTTGCCACGTGTCCGTATCCTTGACACTTGTAGCAGCGACTAATTGCTATGTAATCTTTAACTTTGCAGGCATTCCATGAGAGGAAGATCTTACCTTTCAATAGTTTCTCCCTTACCTGGGGGGGCACTTCGATGACCCAGTTCGTCTCCTCTTGATCCTTTCTGCCGGTCCTGAAGCAGAACTTGATGGCTGCAACGTCGTCCTCATTTAGTCTTTCTTGGTTCTGCTTCCACATGCAGGCCAGGATCTCCTTCTCTGGAATGTCCCTCGGGACGTCGTAGATGATCATCCTGGGGGGTCTCCGCTGCGGCGTGCTAGCTTTTAGTCCAGCCTCCTTTAGTTTCGAGTTCTCGGTGAACTCTTTTAGGCTCTCCGGCTTCGTCGTCTCAACGGCTAGGCCGTTTCCCTTTATTTTCCGGACGGCCGTAACTTGGATTCCTCTCTTGCGGGGATTCACTAGGGTGAACACCGCGTCAAGTGCTTCTTCGCTCGTTTGAATCTCGCCACCTTCTCTTTCCGGTCGAATTATGACCACATTTTTGGGCGGCTTGACCGCCGTCTGCTCGACCTTGTTGCTCGTTATCTTTACTTTTTCGGCGTATGTCGGCTCCCTCTGTTCCTGCTGCGTCGTTCTCAAGACGGCTGTTTCTAGCCGCCTGGTTGCTTTGTTGACGGCGTTCATTATCGCCGTTTCCTTGTTCTTCTCATCTCCGGCACTCTGCTCTAGCCTGCCTGTCAGGTAGCTATTATGGAGCAGTAGCTCGTCAACAATGCCCCTCATTTCTTTGAAGTGCCGTAGGATTACTGCGGCGTGTTCCTTGTTTATTTTCCTGGCCGAGTCTAAGCAGAACGCCGTGACCTTCCTCTCTATGTCACTGGCCTGTGCCTTTATATCGGGCACTTGCCGCTTATCCTCCCCGGCCAATCTCTCCTCATCTCTGGGGGGGTTGTTTCTCCCCAGGCCTGCTCTCATCGTCTTCTCTGGTATCCTCGGGCTTGGAGTGGCCTCGTTCTTTTCCATCTGTTTCCTCAGGGGTTGGAGGACCACTCTGGCCTCTGCGCCTGGCGACGAGTGCCCTAGCGTCGGCATCACCGGCTCCTTGCCGCTTCTTGCGGCTGCCGCTGCGGCTGTTCGCTTCCCGGTGGCTATGTCCAGCGGCGTATTGAATCCCCCTCGCGGACTTTCAGTTGGCGCTTTGTTCCCGCGAGCACTCCCGCGCTGAGTCCGGGCGGCGTGCTCTTCACAGTTCAAAACCCCTGGGTTTGAATTTGAATTTGAATTTGCCGCCTAGCAGCGTGCTCTTGGTTCCCAAGATGCCCGGGCGGCGGCGCTTCGGTCGCTCGACCCAAGATGGCTGCCGCGCGTCCGCTAACCTATCCTCCCGCACGTGGCACTTTGTTTTGCTTTTCTCGCGCTTATTGCGGCAATTTCCACTAAACTTTCGGTGTGCACTATGTTTTTAGCACTCGCACTATCTATTATTTTAGTTTTCGTGCCCGAGATCTTCGATTTTCGCGTTTTTGTCCGCCACGTGGCCTAACCTCACTTCGCGCACGCGGCACTTTCTTTTGTTTTTCCGCGCTTATTGCGGCAATTTTCACTAAACTTTCGGTGTGCACTATGTTTTTTAGCACTCGCACTACCTATTATTTTAGTTCCGTGCCCGAGATCTTCGATTTACGCGTTTTTGTCCGCCACGTGGCCTAACCTCGCTTCGCACACGCGGCACTTTCTTTGCTTTTTCCGCGCTTATTGCGGAAATCTCCACTAATATTTTTGCATGCACTTTATTTTAAGCACTAACTCTGCCTATTAAATTATTTTTCGCTCCCGAGATCTTTGATTTTTCGGTTTTTCCTATCCGTCGCGTCAGCTAACCTCACTTTTCGCACGTGGCGATTTACATTAGCTTTTTTCGCTCTGAATTCGGCGATCTCCACGATTCTTTTTAACTACACGTTTTCCTCGGCACTCCCACTTTGCTTTAAATTAATTTTTACGCCCGAACTTTTTAATTTGCCCGGTTTTTTCGTTTATAGACTGCGGAGCGACGTGCACGCGTCCGTCCCACTTGCCGCCATCTTGGAAACAGTAGTAGATAGGGACATACATATATGCAATTTTTGGTAACGGGTACTTTCCCAGACTTTTTGTCCATACAGTAACCCGGGTCCCCTGGACCAATTGGGGTTGGGTAAACGCCCAACCATCGCGCAAGGCACACAGTGCCCTGCTTCCTGGATTAGCTAGGCCTGCAGGGGCTGTCGCTCGTCTCAGGTCGAACGGGGCCCTTTCTAAGCCCTACCGTCTACCGGGACGGTACCGGAGCAGTTGGGACGCTGCTCACACGCCGTAGACCATTCGGTGTAGGACGAACACCTTAACTCGGCCCTCTTGCCAGCATCTTGGCCATCAACCACTGCCACCACGAGTCCATACCCATTTTTGGCCGAGCAGAGGGGTCGCTACTCCCTCCGGGCTATAACTCGACCCGCCCGTGGTACCAGCCTAAGTCGCTGGTGGGACTATCGTGTGGATGTACGGCCACGTCACTA
>NW_026108913.1:172500-175000 GCF_024516045.1 Bombus affinis | reverse complement strand
TGCACGGTCTCGACACGACCGCGACGAACGCCGACGAGCGTCCAACAATCGCTCGTACGTCGCGTACGTTCTCTCGCGTCCGCTCTTGTTCGTATCCTTCTTCGTGCGCTTCCTCCGACTCTGAAACGTTCTACGTATCGTAAGAACGACGGCGGGTTGTCGAAGGCACCAAGGGACAGAGAGAGACAGATAGAGAGGAACGACACGCAACGCAAGCAGTCTTAGGTTTACGTGAGCAACCCTCAGCCAGGCGTGGTCCAGGAATTGTATCCGTGGACCGCAATGTGCGTTCGAAATGTCGATGTTCATGTGTCCTGCAGTTCACACGTTGACGCGCAATTAGCTGCGTTCTTCATCGACCCACGAGCCAAGTGATCCACCGTTCAGGGTAATCTTTTCATATATTTTTTAAAACTCTTGTACTCCATGTACTCTTAATACTCGGTTCGAGCGAAGCCGAGATCCGACACGACCGACCAACGGGAATCGGACGCGCAGAAGTCGCCGGAAGATCGACGACACGAAAACGTTCGAAAATGAAATCCGACGAACGCGCGAAGATACGCGCGTCCGCCGGCCGGGCGAAAAGTACATTATGATATATAACAACCATCGAGATCGAAGCTCCGTTCGTCAGGAAACGACGGGGATATAACACCCGATTCTGAATCCTCTGTGCAGCACACGATCTCGCGAAGAAATACGCACGGTGGCTAGCCCATATATATATATATGTGTGTGTGTGTATATATAATACGATATGCATTCCTCTCGTCCAATTATTCAAGAAAAAGAGCGTGCGCCTCCATCGTTCGGGTGATGTAAAGATTCGATGGGACTCGCGCGACCCTCGGCCTCGAGCGGTCTTTCCTCCCAATATCCAGAAGCCGAGCTTTGAAAAAACTCTAGCGACGGCACGGGTGTCCGACTCACGACATCGAGGCTTCGAAGTCGGCGATCTCCTCCGAACGGATGGCGATCGCGACGACTCAAAGCGTGAAAAATCGACAAAAGAGAACACATCTCCGTTCAGGTGATTGTTTTTTTTAAAAAATAAAAAAATTCGATGGGACTCGCATCCATCTACCTCGCGCGGTCTTTCTTCCCAATATCCAGAAGCCGAGCTTTGAAAAAACTTCAGCGACGGCACGGGTGTCCGACTCACGACAACGAGGATAGACAGCCTGCGGTCCCCTCTGAACGGGTTATATGCGACGAACTAGACGAAACTTTAGTCGTTCAGGTGGTATAAAAAAAAAAAATTCGATGGGACGCACGCGCAGCCGTCGTCCTCGAGCGGTCTTTCTTCCCAATATCCAGAAGCCGAGCTTTGAAAAAACTCTAGCGACGGCACGGGTGTCCGACTCACGACATCGAGGGTAGACAGCCTGCGGTCCCCTCTGAACCAACTTCGGCTAGACTAGTTACGAATCGTTGCTACGCATCGTCATCATAGTCATCGTCATCATCATCATTATCATAGCGGGCCAACATCCACGCAATGCGTTTTCGTTCTAGGTTACCCGATCCACGAGTATGTTACAAGTGGTTTCGTTATTTCGAACAAAACGACATACGAAGAACACACGCCCTATGGGTAGGAAGCACGTTTCGAGAACGACCGAGAGCGGTGAAAGAGACGAAAGGTCGACGCGCATAAGGTATCCATGGATCTTCGAAGAGAACCTTCGAAGATATGTCGGTATCCTTTCTACATGCGCGACTCGCTACTCGTACTTTCGCTCTCGTCGACTCGTTTTAGTCGCTTCGTTCGATCCCAAAGAGGAGTCTTCGATGTCCCGTTGCTAGGAGGAGAGCAAACGCAACACAGACCACGAAACATAGAAGAGAATAGGCGAGCATGATCTCTCCGACACGAGGCACTTTAGAGATTTTGTTATTCGTTTGTACGGTCTCCACGACGCAAAAAAAAAAATACGAGATCGTGGCGGCGGGTCTTTCTGTATACGGCCTCACGCAAGCGCCTCGATCTCATTTCTCTTTACGGGTGGTTTCCATTCGTAATTTTTCGTTCGATATTCGTGTCAAAGTTTAATTTTCGAAAGCTCAAGTTCCCATTTATAGTTTTATTATAAAATCATAATATTCGCAGACGGCGGGTCTTTCTGTGTACGACCTCACGCAGGCGCCTCGAATTCGTTTATGTATGTATATATATATATATATATATATATATATGTATCTCTTCATCCCGATGATCGAGAGAGAGTGCCACCTTCTCTTCATATAGTTTCGTAGCTGGAGGGTCGTCTCCTCCTTATGTCTTTTCATCATTTTGCCAACGGAGTAAGCCACGCTCCGGGCGAATTTAACTGTTCTTTGTTAAAGTATATAGCTTGTTGATACGTCGTATATACTTTGGTTCGTCGATATAGGAGGAGTACGGCTCCTTACCGACTTATACAGTTTCGTATTTTTCAAGTGTTCAAGTCAAATTCTTTAAGTTTTTGTGTTATATCGTTAATGATCCTTCCGCAGG
>NW_026108913.1:155000-167500 GCF_024516045.1 Bombus affinis | reverse complement strand
GTACAGCCCTCTGTACAGAGTACGCATGGCCGCGTGTCCGAGTCCCCATTTCGCCTTGGCCACCCTCGCGAGGCTGTTGAAGAGTTTTTGACACTTACCTGTTATTGCCTCCACGTGCTTGTTGACTTTTAGCCCTCCTTCGAGGTGCACTCCGAGGTATTTGATTGCCTGCTCCATCCTTATATTCCTGCCGCTAATCTTAATAATCGGTGGCCTCTCCGCGTCCAGCTTACCTTTGACGAGCAGCATCTCCGTTTTCTGTGCCGATAACGTTAGCTTCTTCCTGGTGCACCAGGTAGAGACTCGGGTAACTACCTCCTGTCCCTTTTCCTGGAGCTCGTTCCTCGTGTTGCCGGCAATTAGAATCACGATGTCGTCCGCGTACGCGATGGGTTCGCACCCTGTCGCGTTTCCCGCTAGCTCAGCCAGCAGGTCATCAAATACGAGATTCCAGAAACTTGGTCCCAGTACCGATCCCTGCGGGCATCCTTTCGTGACGGGCTTGCTCATTGCTTCGTTTTTCCCAGCAATCTGTACGGTTCTTTCGGAGAAGTAGCTCCTTGTTAACCGGTACAGGTTGTCGGGGCATTCTCTTCTTTTGAGCTCGTGCAGCACGTTCGGCCACCAGACGTTGTCGAAGGCTCCTGATATATCGAGTGCTATTGCGAGGACGTACCTCTTCTCGCTCATTTGCTCGATTTTCTCGCGGAGCTTGATGATCGCGTCCACCGTCGATCTTCCGGGGCGAAAGCCATATTGTCTGTCGGAGGAGAGCGCGTGGTCGTGGAAGATAGGTGCCATCCTGGTGGCCATTAGCCTTTCTAGCAGCTTGCCTATCATGGAGAGCAGACAGATTGGCCTGTAGGATTTCGGATTGCTTCTGTCCCGATCCGGTCCCTTGGGGATGGTGATAACATTTGCGACCTTCCACCGTTTGGGGAATATTCCCCAGGCGAGGCAGCCGTTCATGAGCCTTAGGAGCTCCTGGTGTATTCTTCCCCAGGCCCGTTGGATTATTTCGACCTCAATCAGGTCGGGGCCTGGGCACTTCCCCTTCCTCAGCCGTTTCACGGCGTCACTGAGTTCCTCGAAGCTGAATTCAGGGGTGTCTTCTACGTTGGGGGGGTTTGTCGAGTTCCGCCTTATTTCCTTCTGCTCCTCCGTTTCGGTGTCTTCCTCGTCGTCGGGTAGAAGTGCGGACAACATCGCTGCCGCGGTCGTTCGCCAGTTGGAGGTATATCCGAGCGGCGTCTTCAGCGTCGATGTTGTTTCCTCTCCTCTGAGTTTCCTTGCGACTGTTTTGTAAGCGATGCCCCAAGGTTCCCTGTTACCCTCTTTGGTGACGAAGTCCTGCCAGCTCTGGATTTTTGCTCTTGCCAGCATCCTCTTATACTCCTTTCGTGTTGACCTGTACCGCAGCTTCTCCTGCTCCCTCGTAGCGGGGTCCCTGGCCCCCTGATACCTTCTTCTCGCCTGGTAGGTGTTTCTCTTTGCTCTGGTGAGCTCGGGCGTCCACCAGGGTACTGACCTGTAGTACCATTTCTTCTTTGGGATGGCGGTGTCGCAGGCACCTATCAGGGTTGCCTGGAGTTGCCCGGCCATTCTTTCGACGTCCTCTGCCTGCTGGAGGGTTGTTTCTTTGAGTGCCTCCATTTTCTCTGTGAGGGCACTCTGAAATAGCTCCCAGTTGGCTTTTCGCGTGTTATAGCGTCTTTCCTGAAGCTGCGGTGTGGTGCTTCTCGTCCCGAAGTCGAGGAGCGTCTCCAGTATCCGGTGGTCACTGGAGGTACCATCTTCGCGTATCCTCCAGCCCTTTACAAGGAGTATTGCCTCTGGGCTCGCCATCGTCACGTCTATGTTTGATCGCCCTCGAGTTGTTTCAAACGTGTGGGGTTGTCCTGGTTGATTCAGGACATGGAGACCGTACTGCGCTATGACTGCCTCTAGGGCCTCGCCTCTGTCGTCGGTGCTCCTGCTGCACCACAGCGGTGATTTTGCGTTCGCATCCAGGCCGATGATGATCCTCTTGCCTCTGAGACACCGTAGTACCTTCTCCAACTGTTGCACGCCGACCTCGATGTTTCCTGTCGGCGGAAAGTACAGGCTTGCCGCGTACACCTCTGTTTCCCCGTCGCTTATCTGCACGCAGGAACAGTGTGTTGTGCAGAGTTCGGCGACCTCGAGGGGCGTTAGGGTCTCTGATTTTATCCCTACGGCCGCCATTGGCGGGTTGTGCTTCGACCCTCTGCAGGCGATCGCGACTCCTGTGCCGAATCCGGGTATTTTCCCATCGACGCTGTATGGTTCTTGCATTAATATTATGTCATCCCCATCGGCGTCCATTTGCGTCCGGATCTCATAAGGAGTTGTTTTGGATCGCTGCATGTTGTGCTGCAGGATCCTTATTTCCCTTTTCCTCCCAAGTCCTCTTCTGTCCCTGCGTTGCTCTTTATACATATTGCGTCCTTGCTATTATTGCTTCCAAGGCTTTCGTATACATTGGGCATTTCGCGTTGGAAGCTGCGTGGTCGCCCTTCCTCCCTGCTCTCTTGCAGTTTACGCAGGTGGCGTGCCCATCCTTATCTTTGCACTCTTTAGTGCTGTGCCCACTTTCTGCACAGTGCGCGCAGATTTCGTAGTTAACGCGGCAATATTTTGCCACGTGTCCGTATCCTTGACACTTGTAGCAGCGACTAATTGCTATGTAATCTTTAACTTTGCAGGCATTCCATGAGAGGAAGATCTTACCTTTCAATAGTTTCTCCCTTACCTGGGGGGGCACTTCGATGACCCAGTTCGTCTCCTCTTGATCCTTTCTGCCGGTCCTGAAGCAGAACTTGATGGCTGCAACGTCGTCCTCATTTAGTCTTTCTTGGTTCTGCTTCCTCATGCAGGCCAGGATCTCCTTCTCTGGAATGTCCCTCGGGACGTCGTAGATGATCATCCTGGGGGGTCTCCGCTGCGGCGTGCTAGCTTTTAGTCCAGCCTCCTTTAGTTTCGAGTTCTCGGTGAACTCTTTTAGGCTCTCCGGCTTCGTCGTCTCAACGGCTAGGCCGTTTCCCTTTATTTTCCGGACGGCCGTAACTTGGATTCCTCTCTTGCGGGGATTCACTAGGGTGAACACCGCGTCAAGTGCTTCTTCGCTCGTTTGAATCTCGCCACCTTCTCTTTCCGGTCGAATTATGACCACATTTTTGGGCGGCTTGACCGCCGTCTGCTCGACCTTGTTGCTCGTTATCTTTACTTTTTCGGCATATGTCGGCTCCCTCTGTTCCTGCTGCGTCGTTCTCAAGACGGCTGTTTCTAGCCGCCTGGTTGCTTTGTTGACGGCGTTCATTATCGCCGTTTCCTTATTCTTCTCATCTCCGGCACTCTGCTCTAGCCTGCCTGTCAGGTAGCTATTATGGAGCAGTAGCTCGTCAACAATGCCCCTCATTTCTTTGAAGTGCCGTAGGATTACTGCGGCGTGTTCCTTGTTTATTTTCCTGGCCGAGTCTAAGCAGAACGCCGTGACCTTCCTCTCTATGTCACTGGCCTGTGCCTTTATATCGGGCACTTGCCGCTTATCCTCCCCGGCCAATCTCTCCTCATCTCTGGGGGGGTTGTTTCTCCCCAGGCTTGCTCTCATCGTCTTCTCTGGTATCCTCGGGCTTGGAGTGGCCTCGTTCTTTTCCATCTGTTTCCTCAGGGGTTGGAGGACCACTCTGGCCTCTGCGCCTGGCGACGAGTGCCCTAGCGTCGGCATCACCGGCTCCTTGCCGCTTCTTGCGGCTGCCGCTGCGGCTGTTCGCTTCCCGGTGGCTATGTCCAGCGGCGTATTGAATCCCCCTCGCGGACTTTCAGTTGGCGCTTTGTTCCCGCGAGCACTCCCGCGCTGAGTCCGGCGGCGTGCTCTTCACAGTTCAAAACCCCTGGGTTTGAATTTGAATTTGAATTTGCCGCCTAGCAGCGTGCTCTTGGTTCCCAAGATGCCCGGGCGGCGGCGCTTCGGTCGCTCGACCCAAGATGGCTGCCGCGCGTCCGCTAACCTATCCTCCCGCACGTGGCACTTTGTTTTGCTTTTCTCGCGCTTATTGCGGCAATTTCCACTAAACTTTCGGTGTGCACTATGTTTTTAGCACTCGCACTATCTATTATTTTGGTTTTCGTGCCCGAGATCTTCGATTTTCGCGTTTTTGTCCGCCACGTGGCCTAACCTCACTTCGCGCACGCGGCACTTTCTTTTGTTTTTCCGCGCTTATTGCGGCAATTTTCACTAAACTTTCGGTGTGCACTATGTTTTTTAGCACTCGCACTACCTATTATTTTAGTTTCGTGCCCGAGATCTTCGATTTACGCGTTTTTGTCCGCCACGTGGCCTAACCTCGCTTCGCACACGCGGCACTTTCTTTGCTTTTTCCGCGCTTATTGCGGAAATCTCCACTAATATTTTTGCATGCACTTTATTTTAAGCACTAACTCTGCCTATTGAATTATTTTTCGCTCCCGAGATCTTTGATTTTTCGGTTTTTCCTATCCGTCGCGTCAGCTAACCTCACTTTTCGCACGTGGCGATTTACATTAGCTTTTTTCGCTCTGAATTCGGCGATCTCCACGATTCTTTTTAACTACACGTTTTCCTCGGCACTCCCACTTTGCTTTAAATTAATTTTTGCGCCCGAACTTTTTAATTTGCCCGGTTTTTTCGTTTATAGACTGCGGAGCGACGTGCACGCGTCCGTCCCACTTGCCGCCATCTTGGAAACTAGTAGATAGGGACAAGTAGTATTGAGCGATTAGGGGCTCGACCGTTGGGCCGGCCACGCCATTCCCGGAGTATAGCACTCATACTGGCTTCGCTAGATGTTATTTATATCCTACTTTCTGACGTCCAATGCCCGGGGAACGGCGCGCATAGGTGGTCGGCGCGCGACTTGGAAAAACCCTGCCCTCTCCTTTCGGGTCAGTGGGCAAGTTGAACCTACCCTTTCGGGCGGCAGCTCGCTTAGCCGGCGCCGCGCGATGCGCGCATCGCGCAGCACCGTTACCAGCGGGGGCCACGGGGAGGCGGAGCTGCCAGCATATAGCTCGGTCCCAGCAGGTTGGCTTTGCAGCCGATTGTCCCTGCACCGTCACGGCACTCATTTGCATGAGCGTCGCCTGCGCTGACGGTCGCAGGTCTTATCTCCGGCTCGTGTTGGTTTTCTTGTCCTCTTATCCTTAGTTCTCTTCCTGTTCCCAGTGTTTTGTGTATTGTCCTGTCATGGGTCCTGTGTTTTCGTGCGTGTATCCCTTCTTCGCTGTTTTATCTTCTTCTTCTTCGTCTCCTTCCTGCTCCTCTACTATTGGGTGTCGCCGTCTTCTTCTTCGGAGAGTCCCTCTTCGTTGGTTTCTTCCTCTTGTTCCCGTCGTTGTACGGGCACGCACTGGGCCAGTCTTGGACTATGCCTTAGAGGCCGGCCTGCCTGCCCCTCCAGTTGCGTCGATCCTCTTCCTGGCAGTCGCCCTGGCTGCGTTGCGCCTCCCATTTCTAGGGCGTTCCTTCTCTTCTCCTCCTTCGCTTGGAGTACTTTCCTTGCAAACTGACAGAAGTGGGGGTATACGTCTTTTGTTACGTACTCCCGCTTTTCTTCCGGCCAGCGCAGATCGAGTTCTCCCAGTGCATTTCGGAATTCCTGCCTTTCTTCATCGAAGATTGGACAGTCTTCTAAGATGTGATGGGCGGTTTCTATTTCGCCGCATTCACATGTGTCCAATTCGCTGAGGTTGAATGACTTGAGCTTACCGTTGAAATCCCCGTGGCCACTAATGAACTGTGTCGTGTAGTGGTCGGGTCTCACCCAGCGGTTCTCCAGTCTGTCCTTGATGCTAGCAAAGTAGTCGAAGGTCGTCCTGCCCTTTGGCGTTGTTTGCCAGCGCTCTTGCCACTTATCTAACGCCTCGCCGACAATGGATTTCTCGTCGGGCGCTTCGTCGCGCCTCCTCTTCTTATTGTGGAGTCTTGCCCTGATTTCGACTAGGAGGTCAATAGGAATGACTCCGGCGATAACCTGCAGTGCCTCGGTTGACGTGGTTCTATAGGCCTTGGTCACTCGGAGGAGTGCCATCCTCTGTGACCTTATCAGCTTGCTCCTCGCTTTCCCTTTCAGTAGGTCGCTCCAGCCGGCTGCGGCGTATGTGGTTATCGGCTCGTACAGCCCTCTGTACAGAGTACGCATGGCCGCGTGTCCGAGTCCCCATTTCGCCTTGGCCACCCTCGCGAGGCTGTTGAAGAGTTTTTGACACTTACCTGTTATTGCCTCCACGTGCTTGTTGACTTTTAGCCCTCCTTCGAGGTGCACTCCAAGGTATTTGATTGCCTGCTCCATCCTTATATTCCTGCCGCTAATCTTAATAATCGGTGGCCTCTCCGCGTCCAGCTTACCTTTGACGAGCAGCATCTCCGTTTTCTGTGCCGATAACGTTAGCTTCTTCCTGGTGCACCAGGTAGAGACTCGGGTAACTACCTCCTGTCCTTTTTCCTGGAGCTCGTTCCTCGTGTTGCCGGCAATTAGAATCACGATGTCGTCCGCGTACGCGATGGGTTCGCACCCAGTCGCGTTTTCCGCTAGCTCAGCCAGCAGGTCATCAAATACGAGATTCCAGAAACTTGGTCCCAGTACCGATCCCTGCGGGCATCCTTTCGTGACGGGCTTGCTCACTGCTTCGTTTTTCCCAGCAATCTGTACGGTTCTTTCGGAGAAGTAGCTCCTTGTTAACCGGTACAGGTTGTCGGGGCATTCTCTTCTTTTGAGCTCGTGCAGCACGTTCGGCCACCAGACGTTGTCGAAGGCTCCTGATATATCGAGTGCTATTGCGAGGACGTACCTCTTCTCGCTCATTTGCTCGATTTTCTCGCGGAGCTTGATGATCGCGTCCACCGTCGATCTTCCGGGGCGAAAGCCATATTGTCTGTCGGAGGAGAGCGCGTGGTCGTGGAAGATAGGTGCCATCCTGGTGGCCATTAGCCTTTCTAGCAGCTTGCCTATCATGGAGAGCAGACAGATTGGCCTGTAGGATTTCGGATTGCTTCTGTCCCGATCCGGTCCCTTGGGGATGGTGATAACATTTGCGACCTTCCACCGTTTGGGGAATATTCCCCAGGCGAGGCAGCCGTTCATGAGCCTTAGGAGCTCCTGGTGTATTCTTCCCCAGGCCCGTTGGATTATTTCGACCTCAATCAGGTCGGGGCCTGGGCACTTCCCCTTCCTCAGCCGTTTCACGGCGTCACTGAGTTCCTCGAAGCTGAATTCAGGGGTGTCTTCTACGTTGGGGGGGTTTGTCGAGTTCCGCCTTATCTCCTTCTGCTCCTCCGTTTCGGTGTCTTCCTCGTCGTCGGGTAGAAGTGCGGACAACATCGCTGCCGCGGTCGTTCGCCAGTTGGAGGTATATCCGAGCGGCGTCTTCAGCGTCGATGTTGTTTCCTCTCCTCTGAGTTTCCTTGCGACTGTTTTGTAAGCGATGCCCCAAGGTTCCCTGTTACCCTCTTTGGTGACGAAGTCCTGCCAGCTCTGGATTTTTGCTCTTGCCAGCATCCTCTTATACTCCTTTCGTGTTGACCTATACCGCAGCTTCTCCTGCTCCCTCGTTGCGGGGTCCCTGGCCCCCTGATACCTTCTTCTCGCCTGGTAGGTGTTTCTCTTTGCTCTGGTGAGCTCGGGCGTCCACCAGGGTACTGACCTGTAGTACCATTTCTTCTTTGGGATGGCGGTGTCGCAGGCACCTATCAGGGTTGCCTGGAGTTGCCCGGCCATTCTTTCGACGTCCTCTGCCTGCTGGAGGGTTGTTTCTTTGAGTGCCTCCATTTTCTCTGTGAGGACACTCTGAAATACCTCCCAGTTGGCTTTTCGCGTGTTATAGCGTCTTTCCTGAAGCTGCGGTGTGGTGCTTCTCGTCCCGAAGTCGAGGAGCGTCTCCAGTATCCGGTGGTCACTGGAGGTACCATCTTCGCGTATCCTCCAGCCCTTTACGAGGAGTATTGCCTCTGGGCTCGCCATCGTCACGTCTATGTTTGATCGCCCTCGAGTTGTTTCAAACGTGTGGGGTTGTCCTGGTTGATTCAGGACATGGAGACCGTACTGCGCTATGACTGCCTCTAGGGCCTCGCCTCTGTCGTCGGTGCTCCTGCTGCACCACAGCGGTGATTTTGCGTTCGCATCCAGGCCGATGATGATCCTCTTGCCTCTGAGACACCGTAGTACCTTCTCCAACTGTTGCACGCCGACCTCGATGTTTCCTGTCGGCGGAAAGTACAGGCTTGCCGCGTACACCTCTGTTTCCCCGTCGCTTATCTGCACGCAGGAACAGTGTGTTGTGCAGAGTTCGGCGACCTCGAGGGGCGTTAGGGTCTCTGATTTTATCCCTACGGCCGCCATTGGCGGGTTGTGCTTCGACCCTCTGCAGGCGATCGCGACTCCTGTGCCGAATCCGGGTATTTTCCCATCGACGCTGTATGGTTCTTGCATTAATATTATGTCATCCCCATCGGCGTCCATTTGCGTCCGGATCTCATAAGGAGTTGTTTTGGATCGCTGCATGTTGTGCTGCAGGATCCTTATTTCCCTTTTCCTCCCAAGTCCTCTTCTGTCCCTGCGTTGCTCTTTATACATATTGCGTCCTTGCTATTATTGCTTCCAAGGCTTTCGTATACATTGGGCATTTCGCGTTGGAAGCTGCGTGGTCGCCCTTCCTCCCTGCTCTCTTGCAGTTTACGCAGGTGGCGTGCCCATCCTTATCTTTGCACTCTTTAGTGCTGTGCCCACTTTCTGCACAGTGCGCGCAGATTTCGTAGTTAACGCGGCAATATTTTGCCACGTGTCCGTATCCTTGACACTTGTAGCAGCGACTAATTGCTATGTAATCTTTAACTTTGCAGGCATTCCATGAGAGGAAGATCTTACCTTTCAATAGTTTCTCCCTTACCTGGGGGGGCACTTCGATGACCCAGTTCGTCTCCTCTTGATCCTTTCTGCCGGTCCTGAAGCAGAACTTGATGGCTGCAACGTCGTCCTCATTTAGTCTTTCTTGGTTCTGCTTCCTCATGCAGGCCAGGATCTCCTTCTCTGGAATGTCCCTCGGGACGTCGTAGATGATCATCCTGGGGGGTCTCCGCTGCGGCGTGCTAGCTTTTAGTCCAGCCTCCTTTAGTTTCGAGTTCTCGGTGAACTCTTTTAGGCTCTCCGGCTTCGTCGTCTCAACGGCTAGGCCGTTTCCCTTTATTTTCCGGACGGCCGTAACTTGGATTCCTCTCTTGCGGGGATTCACTAGGGTGAACACCGCGTCAAGTGCTTCTTCGCTCGTTTGAATCTCGCCACCTTCTCTTTCCGGTCGAATTATGACCACATTTTTGGGCGGCTTGACCGCCGTCTGCTCGACCTTGTTGCTCGTTATCTTTACTTTTTCGGCGTATGTCGGCTCCCTCTGTTCCTGCTGCGTCGTTCTCAAGACGGCTGTTTCTAGCCGCCTGGTTGCTTTGTTGACGGCGTTCATTATCGCCGTTTCCTTGTTCTTCTCATCTCCGGCACTCTGCTCTAGCCTGCCTGTCAGGTAGCTATTATGGAGCAGTAGCTCGTCAACAATGCCCCTCATTTCTTTGAAGTGCCGTAGGATTACTGCGGCGTGTTCCTTGTTTATTTTCCTGGCCGAGTCTAAGCAGAACGCCGTGACCTTCCTCTCTATGTCACTGGCCTGTGCCTTTATATCGGGCACTTGCCGCTTATCCTCCCCGGCCAATCTCTCCTCATCTCTGGGGGGGTTGTTTCTCCCCAGGCCTGCTCTCATCGTCTTCTCTGGTATCCTCGGGCTTGGAGTGGCCTCGTTCTTTTCCATCTGTTTCCTCAGGGGTTGGAGGACCACTCTGGCCTCTGCGCCTGGCGACGAGTGCCCTAGCGTCGGCATCACCGGCTCCTTGCCGCTTCTTGCGGCTGCCGCTGCGGCTGTTCGCTTCCCGGTGGCTATGTCCAGCGGCGTATTGAATCCCCCTCGCGGACTTTCAGTTGGCGCTTTGTTCCCGCGAGCACTCCCGCGCTGAGTCCGGGCGGCGTGCTCTTCACAGTTCAAAACCCCTGGGTTTGAATTTGAATTTGAATTTGCCGCCTAGCAGCGTGCTCTTGGTTCCCAAGATGCCCGGGCGGCGGCGCTTCGGTCGCTCGACCCAAGATGGCTGCCGCGCGTCCGCTAACCTATCCTCCCGCACGTGGCACTTTGTTTTGCTTTTCTCGCGCTTATTGCGGCAATTTCCACTAAACTTTCGGTGTGCACTATGTTTTTAGCACTCGCACTATCTATTATTTTAGTTTTCGTGCCCGAGATCTTCGATTTTCGCGTTTTTGTCCGCCACGTGGCCTAACCTCACTTCGCGCACGCGGCACTTTCTTTTGTTTTTCCGCGCTTATTGCGGCAATTTTCACTAAACTTTCGGTGTGCACTATGTTTTTTAGCACTCGCACTACCTATTATTTTAGTTCCGTGCCCGAGATCTTCGATTTACGCGTTTTTGTCCGCCACGTGGCCTAACCTCGCTTCGCACACGCGGCACTTTCTTTGCTTTTTCCGCGCTTATTGCGGAAATCTCCACTAATATTTTTGCATGCACTTTATTTTAAGCACTAACTCTGCCTATTAAATTATTTTTCGCTCCCGAGATCTTTGATTTTTCGGTTTTTCCTATCCGTCGCGTCAGCTAACCTCACTTTTCGCACGTGGCGATTTACATTAGCTTTTTTCGCTCTGAATTCGGCGATCTCCACGATTCTTTTTAACTACACGTTTTCCTCGGCACTCCCACTTTGCTTTAAATTAATTTTTACGCCCGAACTTTTTAATTTGCCCGGTTTTTTCGTTTATAGACTGCGGAGCGACGTGCACGCGTCCGTCCCACTTGCCGCCATCTTGGAAAACTAGTAGATAGGGACATACATACATATATGCAATTTTTGGTAACGGGTACTTTCCCAGACTTTTTGTCCATACAGTAACCCGGGTCCCCTGGACCAATTGGGGTTGGGTAAACGCCCAACCATCGCGCAAGGCACACAGTGCCCTGCTTCCTGGATTAGCTAGGCCTGCAGGGGCTGTCGCTCGTCTCAGGTCGAACGGGGCCCTTTCTAAGCCCTACCGTCTACCGGGACGGTACCGGAGCAGTTGGGACGCTGCTCACACGCCGTAGACCATTCGGTGTAGGACGAACACCTTAACTCGGCCCTCTTGCCAGCATCTTGGCCATCAACCACTGCCACCACGAGTCCATACCCATTTTTGGCCGAGCAGAGGGGTCGCTACTCCCTCCGGGCTATAACTCGACCCGCCCGTGGTACCAGCCTAAGTCGCTGGTGGGACTATCGTGTGGATGTACGGCCACGTCACTACCGGCCCGGCGTCCTGCTAACCGAGCTTGGCAGACCCAGATGGGACTCACGTAAGCGGGGCTTACAGGGCGCCTACAAACCCTGAACTTTCCCCGACGGTCCCACCCTTGGCATCAGGATCGTGGGTGCGCTACTACCCAAGGCCCCTTGGAGAGAGTGAGGCTGCCTCTCTCCGCCGGCAACCTTCCTTGCGGTGTACATAGGGACTCACGTAACGGGACGCTTGTCCCGACGGTCCCCCTGGCTGCGGGAACGTGGGTTTGCCAGCCCCCATAGGCTCGCAAAGCGAGCCCTCCCTGCGGGAAGTAGATAGGGACAGAGGGAATCTCGTTAATCCATTCATGCGCGTCACTAATTAGATGACGAGGCATTTGGCTACCTTAAGAGAGTCATAGTTACTCCCGCCGTTTACCCGCGCTTTTTTGAATTTCTTCACGTTGACATTCAGAGCACTGGGCAGAAATCACATTGCGTCAACACCCTTGGGGGCCATCGCAATGCTTTGTTTTAATTAGACAGTCGGATTCCCCTAGTCCGTGCCAGTTCTGAGCTGAGCGTTGAATGGCGGCCGAAGAGAACGACCGCGACGGTAAAACCGCCACGGAAGCCTCGCAGCAAGGAAGATCCGCGGGAGGCCAAGGCACGGGACCGAGCTCGGATCCGGGGTGCGCGACGATATCCCCCCCGAGAGAGAGATACGCCGCGTCCCGTTCAGCTCGCCCAGGCCCGGCACGTCAGCCAAACCCGCTTCCCGACCAAGCCCGACACGCCCCGCTCCTCAGAGCCAATCCTTATTCCGAAGTTACGGATCCAATTTGCCGACTTCCCTTACCTACATTAATCTATCGACTAGAGGCTCTTTACCTTGGAGACCTGCTGCGGATATGGGTACGAACCGGCGCGACACCTCCACGTGGCCCTCTCCTGGATTTTCAAGGTCCGAGGGGAAGATCCGGACACCGCCGCAACTGCGGTGCTCTTCGCGTTCCAAACCCTATCTCCCTGCTAGAGGTTTCCAGGGAACTCGAACGCTTATACAGAAAAGAAAACTCTTCCCGGATCTCCCGACGGCGTCTCCAGGTCATTTTGGGTTACCCCGACGAACACTCTTACGAG
>NW_026108913.1:142500-152500 GCF_024516045.1 Bombus affinis | reverse complement strand
CTGTACCGACGACGACGAAAACGCACGGGAACGCACGCAAGTGGAAAAGCGAGCGAGACGTACACTGTGGTGTGTTCGGGGACTGGACGACCGTCGACGTTAGGATGCGCGGTCCAGCGATAGACGCCGAAAAGGCATGGGATGACCAACACTCTCTGTTTTTCGAGTACTTGTAGCGCCGAATTGCCTTAAAAAAAATCACACGCGCGCACGACTATCACGTCGTACGCGCGTGTATACCTCGTCTTTAATTAAATCAAAGTTTCACTCCAGCCTCGCCAAAGGGGATCGTCTTCTTCCTCGTCTACGATCTCTTCTCCTGTACGTGTCCAGAGATTCTCTCTGGCATGACGACGACGACCATCCAACGACTTTGTAACGGACTCTCGTGCGCATCTTCGTCAGGTACGGAAACGTTGCGCAACACCTCGAGCTTGGTAAAACACCCGTAGCCGATCATAGACACGCGCTAGTTCGCACACGATTTCTACGATTTCCGACGAACGTGGCTTTGGGCCAGGGCCGGCGGGCAGAGAGATACGCGAACGACGGGGAAAATTCGTCCCGATACAAGTAACGCGTACTCTCCGATCTCCGCGCAACGCCTGGGGATCATCTCCCTAAGTCATCAGCGCTCGAAGAAATCACGTGTGCGTTCCCGGATCTACGGCTCTCTTTCGGGGATAAATTACAAGCACAGAGTATGTTAAACGCAACGACGACCCATCGATGCGACGGTCCTCGTCGTTGTCAGTCGCTCGCGCAGAGTATATCTCTACGCACGAAGAGACGGAGTGGGCATTAGATCCCTGGGGCTATTCGAGTAAAACGTCTTAAGAAAAGACGGTTGTACGGCAAAATTCCGCACCGTTACCAAGTTTACTTTTATCTGAGGCTGTTCTCCTTCTCTCCTCTCTCGACCGAGTTCCCATATTTGCTTTCTCTCAGTCTCGCCAAAATAATATTCATTTAAGACGACGTCGGGGGCGCGGACATCGTGCTCATCGAAAACCTGCAAACGTATGCAAATCTGCTGATATGAAAAAAAAATCGGTCACGAGGACAACACTACGTATATATATATATATATATATATATAATATATTCGATAACCGACACGAAGCGGTGCATAAGCGGGCGGTCGTACGAAAGGACGACTCACGACGCCGCTAGCACTCACGCAGGTCCGTGACGGTTCTCTCCGCTCTTATTCGTATCCTTCTTCGTGCGCTTCCTCCGACTCTGAAACGTTCTACGTATCGTAAGAACGACGGCGGGTTGTCGAAGGCACCAAGGGACAGAGAGAGACAGAGGTAGAGTTTCGTAGTGTCTCCCGTGAACACGATAGTTTATATATCGAGCATGCGTACGAATTGCACGGTCTCGACACGACCGCGACGAACGCCGACGAGCGTCCAACAATCGCTCGTACGTCGCGTACGTTCTCTCGCGTCCGCTCTTGTTCGTATCCTTCTTCGTGCGCTTCCTCCGACTCTGAAACGTTCTACGTATCGTAAGAACGACGGCGGGTTGTCGAAGGCACCAAGGGACAGAGAGAGACAGATAGAGAGGAACGACACGCAACGCAAGCAGTCTTAGGTTTACGTGAGCAACCCTCAGCCAGGCGTGGTCCAGGAATTGTATCCGTGGACCGCAATGTGCGTTCGAAATGTCGATGTTCATGTGTCCTGCAGTTCACACGTTGACGCGCAATTAGCTGCGTTCTTCATCGACCCACGAGCCAAGTGATCCACCGTTCAGGGTAATCTTTTCATATATTTTTTAAAACTCTTGTACTCCATGTACTCTTAATACTCGGTTCGAGCGAAGCCGAGATCCGACACGACCGACCAACGGGAATCGGACGCGCAGAAGTCGCCGGAAGATCGACGACACGAAAACGTTCGAAAATGAAATCCGACGAACGCGCGAAGATACGCGCGTCCGCCGGCCGGGCGAAAAGTACATTATGATATATAACAACCATCGAGATCGAAGCTCCGTTCGTCAGGAAACGACGGGGATATAACACCCGATTCTGAATCCTCTGTGCAGCACACGATCTCGCGAAGAAATACGCACGGTGGCTAGCCCATATATATATATATGTGTGTGTGTGTATATATAATACGATATGCATTCCTCTCGTCCAATTATTCAAGAAAAAGAGCGTGCGCCTCCATCGTTCGGGTGATGTAAAGATTCGATGGGACTCGCGCGACCCTCGGCCTCGAGCGGTCTTTCCTCCCAATATCCAGAAGCCGAGCTTTGAAAAAACTCTAGCGACGGCACGGGTGTCCGACTCACGACATCGAGGCTTCGAAGTCGGCGATCTCCTCCGAACGGATGGCGATCGCGACGACTCAAAGCGTGAAAAATCGACGAAAGAGAACACATCTCCGTTCAGGTGATTGTTTTTTTTAAAAAATAAAAAAATTCGATGGGACTCGCATCCATCTACCTCGCGCGGTCTTTCTTCCCAATATCCAGAAGCCGAGCTTTGAAAAAACTTCAGCGACGGCACGGGTGTCCGACTCACGACAACGAGGATAGACAGCCTGCGGTCCCCTCTGAACGGGTTATATGCGACGAACTAGACGAAACTTTAGTCGTTCAGGTGGTATAAAAAAAAAAAATTCGATGGGACGCACGCGCAGCCGTCGTCCTCGAGCGGTCTTTCTTCCCAATATCCAGAAGCCGAGCTTTGAAAAAACTCTAGCGACGGCACGGGTGTCCGACTCACGACATCGAGGGTAGACAGCCTGCGGTCCCCTCTGAACCAACTTCGGCTAGACTAGTTACGAATCGTTGCTACGCATCGTCATCATAGTCATCGTCATCATCATCATTATCATAGCGGGCCAACATCCACGCAATGCGTTTTCGTTCTAGGTTACCCGATCCACGAGTATGTTACAAGTGGTTTCGTTATTTCGAACAAAACGACATACGAAGAACACACGCCCTATGGGTAGGAAGCACGTTTCGAGAACGACCGAGAGCGGTGAAAGAGACGAAAGGTCGACGCGCATAAGGTATCCATGGATCTTCGAAGAGAACCTTCGAAGATATGTCGGTATCCTTTCTACATGCGCGACTCGCTACTCGTACTTTCGCTCTCGTCGACTCGTTTTAGTCGCTTCGTTCGATCCCAAAGAGGAGTCTTCGATGTCCCGTTGCTAGGAGGAGAGCAAACGCAACACAGACCACGAAACATAGAAGAGAATAGGCGAGCATGATCTCTCCGACACGAGGCACTTTAGAGATTTTGTTATTCGTTTGTACGGTCTCCACGACGCAAAAAAAAAAATACGAGATCGTGGCGGCGGGTCTTTCTGTATACGGCCTCACGCAAGCGCCTCGATCTCATTTCTCTTTACGGGTGGTTTCCATTCGTAATTTTTCGTTCGATATTCGTGTCAAAGTTTAATTTTCGAAAGCTCAAGTTCCCATTTATAGTTTTATTATAAAATCATAATATTCGCAGACGGCGGGTCTTTCTGTGTACGACCTCACGCAGGCGCCTCGAATTCGTTTATGTATGTATATATATATATATATATATATATGTATCTCTTCATCCCGATGATCGAGAGAGAGTGCCACCTTCTCTTCATATAGTTTCGTAGCTGGAGGGTCGTCTCCTCCTTATGTCTTTTCATCATTTTGCCAACGGAGTAAGCCACGCTCCGGGCGAATTTAACTGTTCTTTGTTAAAGTATATAGCTTGTTGATACGTCGTATATACTTTGGTTCGTCGATATAGGAGGAGTACGGCTCCTTACCGACTTATACAGTTTCGTATTTTTCAAGTGTTCAAGTCAAATTCTTTAAGTTTTTGTGTTATATCGTTAATGATCCTTCCGCAGGTTCACCTACGGAAACCTTGTTACGACTTTTACTTCCTCTAAATGATCAAGTTTGGTCATCTTCCCGGTAACATCGGCAATGCTTATCACATTGGCCGCGCACCAGTCCGAAGACCTCACTAAATCATTCAATCGGTAGTAGCGACGGGCGGTGTGTACAAAGGGCAGGGACGTAATCAACGCGAGCTTATGACTCGCGCTTACTGGGAATTCCTCGTTCATGGGGAATAATTGCAAGCCCCAATCCCTAGCACGAAGGAGGTTCAGCGGGTTACCCGGGCCTTTCGGCCAGGGAAAACACGCTGATTCCTTCAGTGTAGCGCGCGTGCGGCCCAGAACATCTAAGGGCATCACAGACCTGTTATTGCTCAATCTCGTGCGGCTAGAAGCCGCCTGTTCCTCTAAGAAGATTTGTTTGTACGTTGGTAGTAAAAACCCACCGACCGAAGCCGGGGGCCTTCGAGATACCATAAGTTACGTCTATTTAGCAGGCTAGAGTCTCGTTCGTTATCGGAATTAACCAGACAAATCGCTCCACCAACTAAGAACGGCCATGCACCACCACCCACCGAATCAAGAAAGAGCTATCAATCTGTCAATCCTTCCGGTGTCCGGGCCTGGTGAGGTTTCCCGTGTTGAGTCAAATTAAGCCGCAGGCTCCACTCCTGGTGGTGCCCTTCCGTCAATTCCTTTAAGTTTCAGCTTTGCAACCATACTTCCCCCGGAACCCAAAAGCTTTGGTTTCCCGGAAGCTGCCCGCCGAGTCATCGGAGGAACTTCGGCGGATCGCTGGCTGGCATCGTTTATGGTTAGAACTAGGGCGGTATCTGATCGCCTTCGAACCTCTAACTTTCGTTCTTGATTAATGAAAACATTTTTGGCAAATGCTTTCGCTTCTGTCCGTCTTGCGACGATCCAAGAATTTCACCTCTAACGTCGCAATACGAATGCCCCCATCTGTCCCTATTAATCATTACCTCGGGGCTCCGAAAACCAACAAAATAGAACCGAGGTCCTATTCCATTATTCCATGCACACAGTATTCAGGCGAAGGTAGCCTGCTTTAAGCACTCTAATTTGTTCAAAGTAAACGTATCGGCCCACCTCGACACTCAGTGAAGAGCACCGCGATGGGATATTAGTTGGACCGCCCGCGAGGAGCTAAGCCCACCGATAGGACGTACCACATAATGCCAGTTAAACACCGCGAGCGGTGAACCGACACTGTGACACACAGATTCAACTACGAGCTTTTTAACCGCAACAACTTTAATATACGCTATTGGAGCTGGAATTACCGCGGCTGCTGGCACCAGACTTGCCCTCCAATTGGTCCTCGTTAAAGGATTTAAAGTGTACTCATTCCGATTACGGGGCCTCGGATGAGTCCCGTATCGTTATTTTTCGTCACTACCTCCCCGTGCCGGGAGTGGGTAATTTGCGCGCCTGCTGCCTTCCTTGGATGTGGTAGCTGTTTCTCAGGCTCCCTCTCCGGAATCGAACCCTGATTCCCCGTTACCCGTTACAACCATGGTAGGCGCAGAACCTACCATCGACAGTTGATAAGGCAGACATTTGAAAGATGCGTCGCCGGTGCTAGATGACCATGCGATCAGCACAAAGTTATTCAGAGTCACCAAAACAAACGATGGACGGACAGACGAGCCATCCGCCACCGATTGGTTTTGATCTAATAAAAGCATTCCTACCATCTCTGGTCGGAATCTGTTTGCATGTATTAGCTCTAGAATTACCACAGTTATCCAAGTAAATGTAGGTATGATCTAAGAAACCATAACTGATTTAATGAGCCATTCGCGGTTTCACCTTAATGCGGCATGTACTGAGACATGCATGGCTTAATCTTTGAGACAAGCATATGACTACTGGCAGGATCAACCAGGGATCTTATAATATATTCCCAAAAACCAGCATTTTCGTTTAAAAGTTCTCTCTGTGTCGTAGGTGGGACGTAAGCACCGTACGACGAGACTTTTCATTTTATATATATATGTAATATGACTTAGAGAGCAACGTTCCATGGTTCAGTAACAACGTCACTCAGCCACTTTAATTCTCCTCCTCTCTCACCATCATATATCGATACAAAGATTCATACTTCACAGAATTATTTCTGTTTGTAACTTTTCTCCTCCAACTTCTCTCGTAGAATATAACTTAGCGGTAAAGCACGTATACGCATGCTGGACATACCGTAAGAATATTCTTTTATAAGCTTCAACACCTCTGTAGAGACGCGTTACCAGAAGATAACGCACTCTACAGAACGCCAAAAGGACCATCGTGCAGCTACAAATAGCTTACAACCGATGGTCTCTGCAAGAATGGCTACTCCGTAAGTACAAGCACACACGCATCCAACTTTTGTCAAATACGTGCACACAGGTCACCAGCTTCCCGACTAAGGGGAAGCTTGCCACGTTAACGGTCATTACGTCCTAGACTTCGACCCGCGGCGCAGCAGTGTAGAGAAAAAACCAGTACGAGAACGGAGGAACAGTCGAGAAATAGCGTAAAATACACTAAGACTCGAGGAGCGGTGACTGAATTCTCAACCGAGGCCGTAGAATAGCCACGCGCCCAGCGCTGTTCCGACCGAACCGTCCGGCTCGACGCTTCTCTTATAGATACCAAGGGGCCGGCCGGAAGGCCGGCGCCGGTCGGGCTAGCGGCCGCGCGCTTATGGTGCAAAACCTCCGTAGCAACGTACCGTTCGGAAGGGACGCTGGAACTTAGTCGCTCGCACGTTCAATAACTACTATATAAAGGCGATATCCAACCATCGAAATATTTTACCACAAGCATTATTAACATATTATAAATGCATTTTTACCAAAAAATTAATTTTTTTTTTCACCGAAAAATTGCATCAGTAAACATACAGTTTTATCGACTATGGACGAAAAATAACTTTATAATCGATTAAAACACGTTAAAATAACACGAAATATGTAAAAAGATATATACCTTGTAACATTAATTAACGAAAAAATTGCAAAAATATCCCAGTCGTATCAGTCCGACGGAAGCTAATTTTTCAAAAAATTCGACAAAAATGTTTAATCCGATTGTATTTAATAGAGATATAACGATCCCTGTCAAAAAAATTATACCTTATAACGCTTTTTAACGAAATAACTCGAAATAACCATTTCGGACTTTTCGCACCGGCCGAACTTCTTCAAAGTCCCAACGTCCCGTCGCATAGTTCCGTTTCTAGAAAACGTTCCAGCGACCAAATAAACGCTTAATCCCGACGTAAAACGTCGAGATACGTCCATTTGTGCAAAAATATTCCTACCTTGTAACACTTTTAAGCGAGATAACTCGAAAAAACGTGTTCGATACGGAAATTTTTCAAAGTCCCAACGAAAAAATCGAAACTTTGTAGAAGGTCTTGGGGACGACATAAACGCTTAATCCCGACGTAAAACGTCGAGATACGTCGATTTATGCAAAAATATTCCTACCTTGTAACACTTTTAAGCGAGATAACTCGAAAAAACCTTTTCGGTCTTTTCGCACCGGCCGAACTTCTTCAAAGTCCCAACGTCCCGTCGCATAGTTCCGTTTCTAGAAAACGTTCCAGCGACCAAATAAACGCTTAATCCCGACGTAAAACGTCGAGATACGTCCATTTATGCAAAAATATTCCTACCTTGTAACACTTTTAAGCGAGATAACTCGAAAAAACCTTTTCGGTCCTTTCGCACCGGCCGAACTTCTTCAAAGTCCCAACGTCCCGTCGCATAGTTCCGTTTCTAGAAAACGTTCCAGCGACCAAATAAACGCTTAATCCCGACGTAAAACGTCGAGATACGTCCATTTATGCAAATATATTCCTACCTTGTAACACTTTTAAGCGAGATAACTCGAAAAAACCTTTTCGGTCTTTTCGCACCGGCCGAACTTCTTCAAAGTCCCAACGTCCCGTCGCATAGTTCCGTTTCTAGAAAACGTTCCAGCGACCAAATAAACGCTTAATCCCGACGTAAAACGTCGAGATACGTCCATTTATGCAAATATATTCCTACCTTGTAACACTTTTAAGCGAGATAACTCGAAAAAACCTTTTCGGTCTTTTCGCACCGGCCGAACTTCTTCAAAGTCCCAACGTCCCGTCGCATAGTTCCGTTTCTAGAAAACGTTCCAGCGACCAAATAAACGCTTAATCCCGACGTAAAACGTCGAGATACGTCCATTTATGCAAATATATTCCTACCTTGTAACACTTTTAAGCGAGATAACTCGAAAAAACCTTTTCGGTCTTTTCGCACCGGCCGAACTTCTTCAAAGTCCCAACGTCCCGTCGCATAGTTCCGTTTCTAGAAAACGTTCCAGCGACCAAATAAACGCTTAATCCCGACGTAAAACGTCGAGATACGTCCATTTATGCAAATATATTCCTACCTTGTAACACTTTTAAGCGAGATAACTCGAAAAAACCTTTTCGGTCTTTTCGCACCGGCCGAACTTCTTCAAAGTCCCAACGTCCCGTCGCATAGTTCCGTTTCTAGAAAACGTTCCACCGACCAAATAAACGCTTAATCCCGACGTAAAACGTCGAGATACGTCCATTTATGCAAAAATATTCCTACCTTGTAACACTTTTAAGCGAGATAACTCGAAAAAACGTGTTCGATACGGAAATTTTTCCATGTCCCAATGTGCAATTCGAAACTTTTTAGAACGTTTCAAGAACAAAATTAACGCTTAATCCCGATGTATTTAATTAGAATATATCGATTTATGCCAGAATATACGTACCTTATAACGCTTATTATGGAATTAATGCGAAAGGAACTTTCGGTACTTTCGGCACTTTTGGAGCAGTGCGAAACAATTCAAAGTGCCAACGTCCCAGTCAGCTAGGTCCGGTGGAAAAAATTTAAAAAAAAAATAAAAAGAAACCGTTACGTTCGGCTAGACGGCGTCGAACAATAACGATTTCTATAAAAATTTCCATACCTCGTAACGCTTTTTGAGGAATTATTTCGAAAGGAACGTTCGGCCTTTTCGTACCTGGACGAGAGAAATTTCAAAGTTCCAACGTCCCAGTCAGCTAGGTCCGGTGGAAAAAAATTTTTTAAAAAAATAAAAAGAAACCGTTACGTTTGGCTAGACGACGTCGAACAATAACGGTTTCTATAAAAATTTCCATACCTCGTAACGCTTTTTGAGAAATTATTTCGAAAGGAACGTTCGGCCTTTTCGTACCGGGACGAGAGAAATTTCAAAGTTCCAACGTCCCAGTCAGCTAGGTCCGGTGGAAAAAAATTTTTTAAAAAAATAAAAAGAAACCGTTACGTTCGGCTAGACGACGTCGAACAATAACGGTTTCTATAAAAATTTGCATACCTCGTAACGCTTTTTGAGGAATTATTTCGAAAGGAACGTTCGGCCTTTTCGTACCGGGGCGAGAGAAATTTCAAAGTTCCAACGTCCCAGTCAGCTAGGTCCGGTGGAAAAAATTTAAAGAAAAAACAAAACGAAACCGCTACGTTCGACTAGATTACGTCGAACTATAACGATTTCAATAAAAATTTCCACACCTCGTAACGCACTTTAAGGAGTTATTTCGAACTTTAAGGAGTTATTGCGATTATTTCAAAGTCCTCGCGGTACCACGTCGGGACGCGATACGCTCTTACGCGTTGCTCGCTCGCTCCGCTCGCTCGAAAAAAAATATGGACCAACCCAAAACCAATCCCTTTCGCGTTCGTTCTTCGATCTCGTTCGAATCTCGGTTCGAACGCGATCGGGAACGGTTTTAGGTTAGGCTAGAATCGTACGAGCGAGCGCAGCGAGCGAGCAACGATCGAAATTTCCACGCTGTAAGCGTACTAGATATTTTCCTATCCCTGTACGTTTTTTTTATCCGTCGTACTCTCTCCGATCGAAGGAGAGTCATGGACGAAACGTAAAAAAAGGGGAAACGAAACGAGAGGAAACGTTCGACTGCGTGCGCGCGCGCGCACGGCGCGTCGCTCCCCACCTCGTACCTTAATAGATTGCTACCTACTCCGCCACATACCCGCTAGCGAGGGGTTGCGCGCGCAGCGCTAGCGCGAGCGTCCAAGTCCAGCGGCGTATTGCTTTGCGTTCGTACG
>NW_026108913.1:125000-132500 GCF_024516045.1 Bombus affinis | reverse complement strand
CATCGATGCGACGGTCCTCGTCGTTGTCAGTCGCTCGCGCAGAGTATATCTCTACGCACGAAGAGACGGAGTGGGCATTAGATCCCTGGGGCTATTCGAGTAAAACGTCTTAAGAAAAGACGGTTGTACGGCAAAATTCCGCACCGTTACCAAGTTTACTTTTATCTGAGGCTGTTCTCCTTCTCTCCTCTCTCGACCGAGTTCCCATATTTGCTTTCTCTCAGTCTCGCCAAAATAATATTCATTTAAGACGACGTCGGGGGCGCGGACATCGTGCTCATCGAAAACCTGCAAACGTATGCAAATCTGCTGATATGAAAAAAAAATCGGTCACGAGGACAACACTACGTATATATATATATATATATATATATATAATATATTCGATAACCGACACGAAGCGGTGCATAAGCGGGCGGTCGTACGAAAGGACGACTCACGACGCCGCTAGCACTCACGCAGGTCCGTGACGGTTCTCTCCGCTCTTATTCGTATCCTTCTTCGTGCGCTTCCTCCGACTCTGAAACGTTCTACGTATCGTAAGAACGACGGCGGGTTGTCGAAGGCACCAAGGGACAGAGAGAGACAGAGGTAGAGTTTCGTAGTGTCTCCCGTGAACACGATAGTTTATATATCGAGCATGCGTACGAATTGCACGGTCTCGACACGACCGCGACGAACGCCGACGAGCGTCCAACAATCGCTCGTACGTCGCGTACGTTCTCTCGCGTCCGCTCTTGTTCGTATCCTTCTTCGTGCGCTTCCTCCGACTCTGAAACGTTCTACGTATCGTAAGAACGACGGCGGGTTGTCGAAGGCACCAAGGGACAGAGAGAGACAGATAGAGAGGAACGACACGCAACGCAAGCAGTCTTAGGTTTACGTGAGCAACCCTCAGCCAGGCGTGGTCCAGGAATTGTATCCGTGGACCGCAATGTGCGTTCGAAATGTCGATGTTCATGTGTCCTGCAGTTCACACGTTGACGCGCAATTAGCTGCGTTCTTCATCGACCCACGAGCCAAGTGATCCACCGTTCAGGGTAATCTTTTCATATATTTTTTAAAACTCTTGTACTCCATGTACTCTTAATACTCGGTTCGAGCGAAGCCGAGATCCGACACGACCGACCAACGGGAATCGGACGCGCAGAAGTCGCCGGAAGATCGACGACACGAAAACGTTCGAAAATGAAATCCGACGAACGCGCGAAGATACGCGCGTCCGCCGGCCGGGCGAAAAGTACATTATGATATATAACAACCATCGAGATCGAAGCTCCGTTCGTCAGGAAACGACGGGGATATAACACCCGATTCTGAATCCTCTGTGCAGCACACGATCTCGCGAAGAAATACGCACGGTGGCTAGCCCATATATATATATATGTGTGTGTGTGTATATATAATACGATATGCATTCCTCTCGTCCAATTATTCAAGAAAAAGAGCGTGCGCCTCCATCGTTCGGGTGATGTAAAGATTCGATGGGACTCGCGCGACCCTCGGCCTCGAGCGGTCTTTCCTCCCAATATCCAGAAGCCGAGCTTTGAAAAAACTCTAGCGACGGCACGGGTGTCCGACTCACGACATCGAGGCTTCGAAGTCGGCGATCTCCTCCGAACGGATGGCGATCGCGACGACTCAAAGCGTGAAAAATCGACGAAAGAGAACACATCTCCGTTCAGGTGATTGTTTTTTTTAAAAAATAAAAAAATTCGATGGGACTCGCATCCATCTACCTCGCGCGGTCTTTCTTCCCAATATCCAGAAGCCGAGCTTTGAAAAAACTTCAGCGACGGCACGGGTGTCCGACTCACGACAACGAGGATAGACAGCCTGCGGTCCCCTCTGAACGGGTTATATGCGACGAACTAGACGAAACTTTAGTCGTTCAGGTGGTATAAAAAAAAAAAAATTCGATGGGACGCACGCGCAGCCGTCGTCCTCGAGCGGTCTTTCTTCCCAATATCCAGAAGCCGAGCTTTGAAAAAACTCTAGCGACGGCACGGGTGTCCGACTCACGACATCGAGGGTAGACAGCCTGCGGTCCCCTCTGAACCAACTTCGGCTAGACTAGTTACGAATCGTTGCTACGCATCGTCATCATAGTCATCGTCATCATCATCATTATCATAGCGGGCCAACATCCACGCAATGCGTTTTCGTTCTAGGTTACCCGATCCACGAGTATGTTACAAGTGGTTTCGTTATTTCGAACAAAACGACATACGAAGAACACACGCCCTATGGGTAGGAAGCACGTTTCGAGAACGACCGAGAGCGGTGAAAGAGACGAAAGGTCGACGCGCATAAGGTATCCATGGATCTTCGAAGAGAACCTTCGAAGATATGTCGGTATCCTTTCTACATGCGCGACTCGCTACTCGTACTTTCGCTCTCGTCGACTCGTTTTAGTCGCTTCGTTCGATCCCAAAGAGGAGTCTTCGATGTCCCGTTGCTAGGAGGAGAGCAAACGCAACACAGACCACGAAACATAGAAGAGAATAGGCGAGCATGATCTCTCCGACACGAGGCACTTTAGAGATTTTGTTATTCGTTTGTACGGTCTCCACGACGCAAAAAAAAAAATACGAGATCGTGGCGGCGGGTCTTTCTGTATACGGCCTCACGCAAGCGCCTCGATCTCATTTCTCTTTACGGGTGGTTTCCATTCGTAATTTTTCGTTCGATATTCGTGTCAAAGTTTAATTTTCGAAAGCTCAAGTTCCCATTTATAGTTTTATTATAAAATCATAATATTCGCAGACGGCGGGTCTTTCTGTGTACGACCTCACGCAGGCGCCTCGAATTCGTTTATGTATGTATATATATATATATATATATATATATATGTATCTCTTCATCCCGATGATCGAGAGAGAGTGCCACCTTCTCTTCATATAGTTTCGTAGCTGGAGGGTCGTCTCCTCCTTATGTCTTTTCATCATTTTGCCAACGGAGTAAGCCACGCTCCGGGCGAATTTAACTGTTCTTTGTTAAAGTATATAGCTTGTTGATACGTCGTATATACTTTGGTTCGTCGATATAGGAGGAGTACGGCTCCTTACCGACTTATACAGTTTCGTATTTTTCAAGTGTTCAAGTCAAATTCTTTAAGTTTTTGTGTTATATCGTTAATGATCCTTCCGCAGGTTCACCTACGGAAACCTTGTTACGACTTTTACTTCCTCTAAATGATCAAGTTTGGTCATCTTCCCGGTAACATCGGCAATGCTTATCACATTGGCCGCGCACCAGTCCGAAGACCTCACTAAATCATTCAATCGGTAGTAGCGACGGGCGGTGTGTACAAAGGGCAGGGACGTAATCAACGCGAGCTTATGACTCGCGCTTACTGGGAATTCCTCGTTCATGGGGAATAATTGCAAGCCCCAATCCCTAGCACGAAGGAGGTTCAGCGGGTTACCCGGGCCTTTCGGCCAGGGAAAACACGCTGATTCCTTCAGTGTAGCGCGCGTGCGGCCCAGAACATCTAAGGGCATCACAGACCTGTTATTGCTCAATCTCGTGCGGCTAGAAGCCGCCTGTTCTTCTAAGAAGATTTGTTTGTACGTTGGTAGTAAAAACCCACCGACCGAAGCCGGGGGCCTTCGAGATACCATAAGTTACGTCTATTTAGCAGGCTAGAGTCTCGTTCGTTATCGGAATTAACCAGACAAATCGCTCCACCAACTAAGAACGGCCATGCACCACCACCCACCGAATCAAGAAAGAGCTATCAATCTGTCAATCCTTCCGGTGTCCGGGCCTGGTGAGGTTTCCCGTGTTGAGTCAAATTAAGCCGCAGGCTCCACTCCTGGTGGTGCCCTTCCGTCAATTCCTTTAAGTTTCAGCTTTGCAACCATACTTCCCCCGGAACCCAAAAGCTTTGGTTTCCCGGAAGCTGCCCGCCGAGTCATCGGAGGAACTTCGGCGGATCGCTGGCTGGCATCGTTTATGGTTAGAACTAGGGCGGTATCTGATCGCCTTCGAACCTCTAACTTTCGTTCTTGATTAATGAAAACATTTTTGGCAAATGCTTTCGCTTCTGTCCGTCTTGCGACGATCCAAGAATTTCACCTCTAACGTCGCAATACGAATGCCCCCATCTGTCCCTATTAATCATTACCTCGGGGCTCCGAAAACCAACAAAATAGAACCGAGGTCCTATTCCATTATTCCATGCACACAGTATTCAGGCGAAGGTAGCCTGCTTTAAGCACTCTAATTTGTTCAAAGTAAACGTATCGGCCCACCTCGACACTCAGTGAAGAGCACCGCGATGGGATATTAGTTGGACCGCCCGCGAGGAGCTAAGCCCACCGATAGGACGTACCACATAATGCCAGTTAAACACCGCGAGCGGTGAACCGACACTGTGACACACAGATTCAACTACGAGCTTTTTAACCGCAACAACTTTAATATACGCTATTGGAGCTGGAATTACCGCGGCTGCTGGCACCAGACTTGCCCTCCAATTGGTCCTCGTTAAAGGATTTAAAGTGTACTCATTCCGATTACGGGGCCTCGGATGAGTCCCGTATCGTTATTTTTCGTCACTACCTCCCCGTGCCGGGAGTGGGTAATTTGCGCGCCTGCTGCCTTCCTTGGATGTGGTAGCTGTTTCTCAGGCTCCCTCTCCGGAATCGAACCCTGATTCCCCGTTACCCGTTACAACCATGGTAGGCGCAGAACCTACCATCGACAGTTGATAAGGCAGACATTTGAAAGATGCGTCGCCGGTGCTAGATGACCATGCGATCAGCACAAAGTTATTCAGAGTCACCAAAACAAACGATGGACGGACAGACGAGCCATCCGCCACCGATTGGTTTTGATCTAATAAAAGCATTCCTACCATCTCTGGTCGGAATCTGTTTGCATGTATTAGCTCTAGAATTACCACAGTTATCCAAGTAAATGTAGGTATGATCTAAGAAACCATAACTGATTTAATGAGCCATTCGCGGTTTCACCTTAATGCGGCATGTACTGAGACATGCATGGCTTAATCTTTGAGACAAGCATATGACTACTGGCAGGATCAACCAGGGATCTTATAATATATTCCCAAAAACCAGCATTTTCGTTTAAAAGTTCTCTCTGTGTCGTAGGTGGGACGTAAGCACCGTACGACGAGACTTTTCATTTTATATATATATGTAATATGACTTAGAGAGCAACGTTCCATGGTTCAGTAACAACGTCACTCAGCCACTTTAATTCTCCTCCTCTCTCACCATCATATATCGATACAAAGATTCATACTTCACAGAATTATTTCTGTTTGTAACTTTTCTCCTCCAACTTCTCTCGTAGAATATAACTTAGCGGTAAAGCACGTATACGCATGCTGGACATACCGTAAGAATATTCTTTTATAAGCTTCAACACCTCTGTAGAGACGCGTTACCAGAAGATAACGCACTCTACAGAACGCCAAAAGGACCATCGTGCAGCTACAAATAGCTTACAACCGATGGTCTCTGCAAGAATGGCTACTCCGTAAGTACAAGCACACACGCATCCAACTTTTGTCAAATACGTGCACACAGGTCACCAGCTTCCCGACTAAGGGGAAGCTTGCCACGTTAACGGTCATTACGTCCTAGACTTCGACCCGCGGCGCAGCAGTGTAGAGAAAAAACCAGTACGAGAACGGAGGAACAGTCGAGAAATAGCGTAAAATACACTAAGACTCGAGGAGCGGTGACTGAATTCTCAACCGAGGCCGTAGAATAGCCACGCGCCCAGCGCTGTTCCGACCGAACCGTCCGGCTCGACGCTTCTCTTATAGATACCAAGGGGCCGGCCGGAAGGCCGGCGCCGGTCGGGCTAGCGGCCGCGCGCTTATGGTGCAAAACCTCCGTAGCAACGTACCGTTCGGAAGGGACGCTGGAACTTAGTCGCTCGCACGTTCAATAACTACTATATAAAGGCGATATCCAACCATCGAAATATTTTACCACAAGCATTATTAACATATTATAAATGCATTTTTACCAAAAAATTAATTTTTTTTTTCACCGAAAAATTGCATCAGTAAACATACAGTTTTATCGACTATGGACGAAAAATAACTTTATAATCGATTAAAACACGTTAAAATAACACGAAATATGTAAAAAGATATATACCTTGTAACATTAATTAACGAAAAAATTGCAAAAATATCCCAGTCGTATCAGTCCGACGGAAGCTAATTTTTCAAAAAATTCGACAAAAATGTTTAATCCGATTGTATTTAATAGAGATATAACGATCCCTGTCAAAAAAATTATACCTTATAACGCTTTTTAACGAAATAACTCGAAATAACCATTTCGGACTTTTCGCACCGGCCGAACTTCTTCAAAGTCCCAACGTCCCGTCGCATAGTTCCGTTTCTAGAAAACGTTCCAGCGACCAAATAAACGCTTAATCCCGACGTAAAACGTCGAGATACGTCCATTTGTGCAAAAATATTCCTACCTTGTAACACTTTTAAGCGAGATAACTCGAAAAAACGTGTTCGATACGGAAATTTTTCAAAGTCCCAACGAAAAAATCGAAACTTTGTAGAAGGTCTTGGGGACGACATAAACGCTTAATCCCGACGTAAAACGTCGAGATACGTCGATTTATGCAAAAATATTCCTACCTTGTAACACTTTTAAGCGAGATAACTCGAAAAAACCTTTTCGGTCTTTTCGCACCGGCCGAACTTCTTCAAAGTCCCAACGTCCCGTCGCATAGTTCCGTTTCTAGAAAACGTTCCAGCGACCAAATAAACGCTTAATCCCGACGTAAAACGTCGAGATACGTCCATTTATGCAAAAATATTCCTACCTTGTAACACTTTTAAGCGAGATAACTCGAAAAAACCTTTTCGGTCCTTTCGCACCGGCCGAACTTCTTCAAAGTCCCAACGTCCCGTCGCATAGTTCCGTTTCTAGAAAACGTTCCAGCGACCAAATAAACGCTTAATCCCGACGTAAAACGTCGAGATACGTCCATTTATGCAAATATATTCCTACCTTGTAACACTTTTAAGCGAGATAACTCGAAAAAACCTTTTCGGTCTTTTCGCACCGGCCGAACTTCTTCAAAGTCCCAACGTCCCGTCGCATAGTTCCGTTTCTAGAAAACGTTCCAGCGACCAAATAAACGCTTAATCCCGACGTAAAACGTCGAGATACGTCCATTTATGCAAATATATTCCTACCTTGTAACACTTTTAAGCGAGATAACTCGAAAAAACCTTTTCGGTCTTTTCGCACCGGCCGAACTTCTTCAAAGTCCCAACGTCCCGTCGCATAGTTCCGTTTCTAGAAAACGTTCCAGCGACCAAATAAACGCTTAATCCCGACGTAAAACGTCGAGATACGTCCATTTATGCAAAAATATTCCTACCTTGTAACACTTTTAAGCGAGATAACTCGAAAAAACCTTTTCGGTCTTTTCGCACCGGCCGAACTTCTTCAAAGTCCCAACGTCCCGTCGCATAGTTCCGTTTCT
>NW_026108913.1:117500-120000 GCF_024516045.1 Bombus affinis | reverse complement strand
AGCACCGATCTTGTACCAAAGGTGTTAGTTCTCAATCGAAGGGCATCGATGAGTCTCGATGGCTTGAGCAGACTATGGTCCTCAAGCCACAAGTTGCCAGTATGGTTTTTAATGAAATCAGGGACGCCTTGTCCCTGGCATTTTAGATCAGCCCATTGGCTGATATGCTCTTTCCTTAAACGTTTTCGAGCTTTCTCAATATCCTCCAAGGAGGCTGGCCAATTGATCCGCAAGGAGTTGGCCGTTTGCTTTAGCTTTTTATTGGCTGCTTCGTCGATAAGGCCAGCGACTGCTGGATCGATCGAGTTAGCGATCTTTATTGCACTTTTTAGGATACCGAGTTTGATTATGTGTTCAAATCTCGGTATTCCCAATCCTCCACAGGCCTTTGGAGTGTAAAAGAAGCCTGTGGCAGTGGAAGGCATGAGGTGTAGAATAATTTTGATTTCCTGTCTGACCTCGCTGTCTAGTAGTTTGAGCACGGTATCACTTGGCGGACTTACAAGTAGATGGTAAATATAGCGAGGGAAGATGTATTTAGTTAGAAGTTCCAGCTTCTGGCCCGGCTTAAGGGAGAGTTTCCTCACCCTTTTCACCACGCTCAGAAGTTCTGGAACAATAACACCACAATGGACGCCTTTCCAGGGACCGATTTTGGCGCCCAGGTATTTGAAAGCCTCATCGGGATCTACATTGGGCATTGATTGATTCCCGAATTTAAGTCCTGGTTCTTTAATGAACCAGGTATCTTTTTTGGCCACAACCTCGAAGGTTTGGCATTTTTCAATTGAGAGATTCATTTGGAGGCTTAACAAATAGTCGGCAAGGATGTCTACTTGGTGTTGCGCTTCCCTCGCGTCCGCTCCAAGTAATACAATATCGTCAGCGAAGGCCAGAACTGAGACTTTTCGATTCTGACTAACATTGATTCCACTAGTTTGTGTCTCAATTTCATCCAGCAGTGGCTCTAGGCATAAATTAAAAAGTAAGGGCGATAGGGGGTCGCCTTGCTTAACTCCTCGGCGGATCATGATCTCGACCCCGCCATCTTTAGTTTTAATAGTAGTTTTGATATTATTATACATTTCGTCAATTAAGTCGACGATAGGGGCGGGCGCACCCTTTTTTGCCAGACAAGGTTTTAAAGCTACATGAGGCACTGTATCGAAAGCTTTTGAGATATCCACAATAGTGAATATCCCACCGCTATTTATTTTGCTATAGTTTAGGGCTGAATTAAACAATTCGATATTAATTTTACATCCGTTTTCGGATGTAAAGCCCTTTTGTCTCATATTCAATACAGCGCCTTTTCTTATCCTCCCGTCGATAATGGAGGAGAAGATTCGGCCTAAAATCGGACTAATAGTAATGGGTCTCCAGTTCTCGACCGAGCTGCTTGGCTTATTTAATTTAGGAATGAGAGTTGTTCTATTCTCCTTCCATACGGAGGGAAAATAAGAGTAATATAATAGTATATTGTAAATTTTTGCCATTATGATAGGCAGGCCGGGGATGGTTAAATGATCACTTTGCAATCCATCCGGTCCTGCTGCAGCTTTCTTTCTAATTTTGCCGATTCTCTCCCCCACATCCTCAGCCGTTATCGGCGGGAAGATCTCGGATAGGGATAGTTTGGGGGCCCTCGTAACTGGAATCGGGACATATGTGGTACCCACTTGTCCCCACAGCTTATCGTAAAGCCCCCTCACTTCCTCAGATCCGGGAGGTTGCCTGGCTGGTTCGAGATATGCCTGATCATTATTGACCACGGCATCAGCCAGTCTCCTTGGGCACTCATGGAATAACTCCTGGCAACGAGCGTATGAGAATCGCTTCCTGGAGTTTCTATTGTTTCTTTTAGAATTTTTGGCTGCTCTTGGTCTTTTAGTTTTCTTTTTATCCAGTTGGTTTTTAAGTTTATTTATAAGCTCGTATAGAGCTGTGCGTATAAAGTGATCGAGTCTCTCCGTTAGGGATTCTCGATCATCTTGGTACTCATCCCAGATTGACATCAACCGACTGTAAACCTCCTTTAAAATAGGGGGCACCTCGGTTGGCTTACTAATTTCATCTTTAAGTAAGAGCTTCCACTCTTGGGCAAGCTCGCTCTCGTTGCGGCCTACAGGCGAGCCAAAGCTGGCATTGCCTGAACTAACGAGATCGCACCCTCCCTCTGTTGCCAGTGAGGTAGCATCTTGGGGGCTTTCCTCACCAATTAAATTTAATTTTTTTCTTTGATACTTTATTTGGTCGATCGTTTTTGTGGTGAGGAATTTGCTAATTTCTTTATTGGGATGTTTATGGTTTTTGAATATTTCCCAAAGCCCCTTCAAGCGTGCTACCTCTTCTACTTTCCAAGTTTTAGTATTTTCTTCTGGGGGGTCCGCTCCCCTTCTTTTAATATTTCTAACGGCAGGGTGCGCATGCCGTTCGTGGGTGGATAGCCCTCTGCGCGATCCAAAGCTCATGGGACAGGCCTCGCACTGAAACTCTCCTG
>NW_026108913.1:110000-112500 GCF_024516045.1 Bombus affinis | reverse complement strand
ACACTACGTATATATATATATATATATATATATAATATATTCGATAACCGACACGAAGCGGTGCATAAGCGGGCGGTCGTACGAAAGGACGACTCACGACGCCGCTAGCACTCACGCAGGTCCGTGACGGTTCTCTCCGCTCTTATTCGTATCCTTCTTCGTGCGCTTCCTCCGACTCTGAAACGTTCTACGTATCGTAAGAACGACGGCGGGTTGTCGAAGGCACCAAGGGACAGAGAGAGACAGAGGTAGAGTTTCGTAGTGTCTCCCGTGAACACGATAGTTTATATATCGAGCATGCGTACGAATTGCACGGTCTCGACACGACCGCGACGAACGCCGACGAGCGTCCAACAATCGCTCGTACGTCGCGTACGTTCTCTCGCGTCCGCTCTTGTTCGTATCCTTCTTCGTGCGCTTCCTCCGACTCTGAAACGTTCTACGTATCGTAAGAACGACGGCGGGTTGTCGAAGGCACCAAGGGACAGAGAGAGACAGATAGAGAGGAACGACACGCAACGCAAGCAGTCTTAGGTTTACGTGAGCAACCCTCAGCCAGGCGTGGTCCAGGAATTGTATCCGTGGACCGCAATGTGCGTTCGAAATGTCGATGTTCATGTGTCCTGCAGTTCACACGTTGACGCGCAATTAGCTGCGTTCTTCATCGACCCACGAGCCAAGTGATCCACCGTTCAGGGTAATCTTTTCATATATTTTTTAAAACTCTTGTACTCCATGTACTCTTAATACTCGGTTCGAGCGAAGCCGAGATCCGACACGACCGACCAACGGGAATCGGACGCGCAGAAGTCGCCGGAAGATCGACGACACGAAAACGTTCGAAAATGAAATCCGACGAACGCGCGAAGATACGCGCGTCCGCCGGCCGGGCGAAAAGTACATTATGATATATAACAACCATCGAGATCGAAGCTCCGTTCGTCAGGAAACGACGGGGATATAACACCCGATTCTGAATCCTCTGTGCAGCACACGATCTCGCGAAGAAATACGCACGGTGGCTAGCCCATATATATATATATGTGTGTGTGTGTGTATATATAATACGATATGCATTCCTCTCGTCCAATTATTCAAGAAAAAGAGCGTGCGCCTCCATCGTTCGGGTGATGTAAAGATTCGATGGGACTCGCGCGACCCTCGGCCTCGAGCGGTCTTTCCTCCCAATATCCAGAAGCCGAGCTTTGAAAAAACTCTAGCGACGGCACGGGTGTCCGACTCACGACATCGAGGCTTCGAAGTCGGCGATCTCCTCCGAACGGATGGCGATCGCGACGACTCAAAGCGTGAAAAATCGACGAAAGAGAACACATCTCCGTTCAGGTGATTGTTTTTTTTAAAAAATAAAAAAATTCGATGGGACTCGCATCCATCTACCTCGCGCGGTCTTTCTTCCCAATATCCAGAAGCCGAGCTTTGAAAAAACTTCAGCGACGGCACGGGTGTCCGACTCACGACAACGAGGATAGACAGCCTGCGGTCCCCTCTGAACGGGTTATATGCGACGAACTAGACGAAACTTTAGTCGTTCAGGTGGTATAAAAAAAAAAAATTCGATGGGACGCACGCGCAGCCGTCGTCCTCGAGCGGTCTTTCTTCCCAATATCCAGAAGCCGAGCTTTGAAAAAACTCTAGCGACGGCACGGGTGTCCGACTCACGACATCGAGGGTAGACAGCCTGCGGTCCCCTCTGAACCAACTTCGGCTAGACTAGTTACGAATCGTTGCTACGCATCGTCATCATAGTCATCGTCATCATCATCATTATCATAGCGGGCCAACATCCACGCAATGCGTTTTCGTTCTAGGTTACCCGATCCACGAGTATGTTACAAGTGGTTTCGTTATTTCGAACAAAACGACATACGAAGAACACACGCCCTATGGGTAGGAAGCACGTTTCGAGAACGACCGAGAGCGGTGAAAGAGACGAAAGGTCGACGCGCATAAGGTATCCATGGATCTTCGAAGAGAACCTTCGAAGATATGTCGGTATCCTTTCTACATGCGCGACTCGCTACTCGTACTTTCGCTCTCGTCGACTCGTTTTAGTCGCTTCGTTCGATCCCAAAGAGGAGTCTTCGATGTCCCGTTGCTAGGAGGAGAGCAAACGCAACACAGACCACGAAACATAGAAGAGAATAGGCGAGCATGATCTCTCCGACACGAGGCACTTTAGAGATTTTGTTATTCGTTTGTACGGTCTCCACGACGCAAAAAAAAAAATACGAGATCGTGGCGGCGGGTCTTTCTGTATACGGCCTCACGCAAGCGCCTCGATCTCATTTCTCTTTACGGGTGGTTTCCATTCGTAATTTTTCGTTCGATATTCGTGTCAAAGTTTAATTTTCGAAAGCTCAAGTTCCCATTTATAGTTTTATTATAAAATCATAATATTCGCAGACGGCGGGTCTTTCTGTGTACGACCTCACGCAGGCGCCTCGAATTCGTTTATGTATGTATATATATATATATATAT
>NW_026108913.1:105000-107500 GCF_024516045.1 Bombus affinis | reverse complement strand
AGCACGTATACGCATGCTGGACATACCGTAAGAATATTCTTTTATAAGCTTCAACACCTCTGTAGAGACGCGTTACCAGAAGATAACGCACTCTACAGAACGCCAAAAGGACCATCGTGCAGCTACAAATAGCTTACAACCGATGGTCTCTGCAAGAATGGCTACTCCGTAAGTACAAGCACACACGCATCCAACTTTTGTCAAATACGTGCACACAGGTCACCAGCTTCCCGACTAAGGGGAAGCTTGCCACGTTAACGGTCATTACGTCCTAGACTTCGACCCGCGGCGCAGCAGTGTAGAGAAAAAACCAGTACGAGAACGGAGGAACAGTCGAGAAATAGCGTAAAATACACTAAGACTCGAGGAGCGGTGACTGAATTCTCAACCGAGGCCGTAGAATAGCCACGCGCCCAGCGCTGTTCCGACCGAACCGTCCGGCTCGACGCTTCTCTTATAGATACCAAGGGGCCGGCCGGAAGGCCGGCGCCGGTCGGGCTAGCGGCCGCGCGCTTATGGTGCAAAACCTCCGTAGCAACGTACCGTTCGGAAGGGACGCTGGAACTTAGTCGCTCGCACGTTCAATAACTACTATATAAAGGCGATATCCAACCATCGAAATATTTTACCACAAGCATTATTAACATATTATAAATGCATTTTTACCAAAAAATTAATTTTTTTTTTCACCGAAAAATTGCATCAGTAAACATACAGTTTTATCGACTATGGACGAAAAATAACTTTATAATCGATTAAAACACGTTAAAATAACACGAAATATGTAAAAAGATATATACCTTGTAACATTAATTAACGAAAAAATTGCAAAAATATCCCAGTCGTATCAGTCCGACGGAAGCTAATTTTTCAAAAAATTCGACAAAAATGTTTAATCCGATTGTATTTAATAGAGATATAACGATCCCTGTCAAAAAAATTATACCTTATAACGCTTTTTAACGAAATAACTCGAAATAACCATTTCGGACTTTTCGCACCGGCCGAACTTCTTCAAAGTCCCAACGTCCCGTCGCATAGTTCCGTTTCTAGAAAACGTTCCAGCGACCAAATAAACGCTTAATCCCGACGTAAAACGTCGAGATACGTCCATTTGTGCAAAAATATTCCTACCTTGTAACACTTTTAAGCGAGATAACTCGAAAAAACGTGTTCGATACGGAAATTTTTCAAAGTCCCAACGAAAAAATCGAAACTTTGTAGAAGGTCTTGGGGACGACATAAACGCTTAATCCCGACGTAAAACGTCGAGATACGTCGATTTATGCAAAAATATTCCTACCTTGTAACACTTTTAAGCGAGATAACTCGAAAAAACCTTTTCGGTCTTTTCGCACCGGCCGAACTTCTTCAAAGTCCCAACGTCCCGTCGCATAGTTCCGTTTCTAGAAAACGTTCCAGCGACCAAATAAACGCTTAATCCCGACGTAAAACGTCGAGATACGTCCATTTATGCAAAAATATTCCTACCTTGTAACACTTTTAAGCGAGATAACTCGAAAAAACCTTTTCGGTCCTTTCGCACCGGCCGAACTTCTTCAAAGTCCCAACGTCCCGTCGCATAGTTCCGTTTCTAGAAAACGTTCCAGCGACCAAATAAACGCTTAATCCCGACGTAAAACGTCGAGATACGTCCATTTATGCAAATATATTCCTACCTTGTAACACTTTTAAGCGAGATAACTCGAAAAAACCTTTTCGGTCTTTTCGCACCGGCCGAACTTCTTCAAAGTCCCAACGTCCCGTCGCATAGTTCCGTTTCTAGAAAACGTTCCAGCGACCAAATAAACGCTTAATCCCGACGTAAAACGTCGAGATACGTCCATTTATGCAAATATATTCCTACCTTGTAACACTTTTAAGCGAGATAACTCGAAAAAACCTTTTCGGTCTTTTCGCACCGGCCGAACTTCTTCAAAGTCCCAACGTCCCGTCGCATAGTTCCGTTTCTAGAAAACGTTCCAGCGACCAAATAAACGCTTAATCCCGACGTAAAACGTCGAGATACGTCCATTTATGCAAATATATTCCTACCTTGTAACACTTTTAAGCGAGATAACTCGAAAAAACCTTTTCGGTCTTTTCGCACCGGCCGAACTTCTTCAAAGTCCCAACGTCCCGTCGCATAGTTCCGTTTCTAGAAAACGTTCCAGCGACCAAATAAACGCTTAATCCCGACGTAAAACGTCGAGATACGTCCATTTATGCAAATATATTCCTACCTTGTAACACTTTTAAGCGAGATAACTCGAAAAAACCTTTTCGGTCTTTTCGCACCGGCCGAACTTCTTCAAAGTCCCAACGTCCCGTCGCATAGTTCCGTTTCTAGAAAACGTTCCACCGACCAAATAAACGCTTAATCCCGACGTAAAACGTCGAGATACGTCCATTTATGCAAAAATATTCCTACCTTGTAACACTTTTAAGCGAGATAACTCGAAAAAACGTGTTCGATACGGAAATTTTTCCATGTCCCAAT
>NW_026108913.1:90000-100000 GCF_024516045.1 Bombus affinis | reverse complement strand
TGATTGCCTGCTCCATCCTTATATTCCTGCCGCTAATCTTAATAATCGGTGGCCTCTCCGCGTCCAGCTTACCTTTGACGAGCAGCATCTCCGTTTTCTGTGCCGATAACGTTAGCTTCTTCCTGGTGCACCAGGTAGAGACTCGGGTAACTACCTCCTGTCCTTTTTCCTGGAGCTCGTTCCTCGTGTTGCCGGCAATTAGAATCACGATGTCGTCCGCGTACGCGATGGGTTCGCACCCAGTCGCGTTTTCCGCTAGCTCAGCCAGCAGGTCATCAAATACGAGATTCCAGAAACTTGGTCCCAGTACCGATCCCTGCGGGCATCCTTTCGTGACGGGCTTGCTCACTGCTTCGTTTTTCCCAGCAATCTGTACGGTTCTTTCGGAGAAGTAGCTCCTTGTTAACCGGTACAGGTTGTCGGGGCATTCTCTTCTTTTGAGCTCGTGCAGCACGTTCGGCCACCAGACGTTGTCGAAGGCTCCTGATATATCGAGTGCTATTGCGAGGACGTACCTCTTCTCGCTCATTTGCTCGATTTTCTCGCGGAGCTTGATGATCGCGTCCACCGTCGATCTTCCGGGGCGAAAGCCATATTGTCTGTCGGAGGAGAGCGCGTGGTCGTGGAAGATAGGTGCCATCCTGGTGGCCATTAGCCTTTCTAGCAGCTTGCCTATCATGGAGAGCAGACAGATTGGCCTGTAGGATTTCGGATTGCTTCTGTCCCGATCCGGTCCCTTGGGGATGGTGATAACATTTGCGACCTTCCACCGTTTGGGGAATATTCCCCAGGCGAGGCAGCCGTTCATGAGCCTTAGGAGCTCCTGGTGTATTCTTCCCCAGGCCCGTTGGATTATTTCGACCTCAATCAGGTCGGGGCCTGGGCACTTCCCCTTCCTCAGCCGTTTCACGGCGTCACTGAGTTCCTCGAAGCTGAATTCAGGGGTGTCTTCTACGTTGGGGGGGTTTGTCGAGTTCCGCCTTATCTCCTTCTGCTCCTCCGTTTCGGTGTCTTCCTCGTCGTCGGGTAGAAGTGCGGACAACATCGCTGCCGCGGTCGTTCGCCAGTTGGAGGTATATCCGAGCGGCGTCTTCAGCGTCGATGTTGTTTCCTCTCCTCTGAGTTTCCTTGCGACTGTTTTGTAAGCGATGCCCCAAGGTTCCCTGTTACCCTCTTTGGTGACGAAGTCCTGCCAGCTCTGGATTTTTGCTCTTGCCAGCATCCTCTTATACTCCTTTCGTGTTGACCTATACCGCAGCTTCTCCTGCTCCCTCGTTGCGGGGTCCCTGGCCCCCTGATACCTTCTTCTCGCCTGGTAGGTGTTTCTCTTTGCTCTGGTGAGCTCGGGCGTCCACCAGGGTACTGACCTGTAGTACCATTTCTTCTTTGGGATGGCGGTGTCGCAGGCACCTATCAGGGTTGCCTGGAGTTGCCCGGCCATTCTTTCGACGTCCTCTGCCTGCTGGAGGGTTGTTTCTTTGAGTGCCTCCATTTTCTCTGTGAGGACACTCTGAAATACCTCCCAGTTGGCTTTTCGCGTGTTATAGCGTCTTTCCTGAAGCTGCGGTGTGGTGCTTCTCGTCCCGAAGTCGAGGAGCGTCTCCAGTATCCGGTGGTCACTGGAGGTACCATCTTCGCGTATCCTCCAGCCCTTTACGAGGAGTATTGCCTCTGGGCTCGCCATCGTCACGTCTATGTTTGATCGCCCTCGAGTTGTTTCAAACGTGTGGGGTTGTCCTGGTTGATTCAGGACATGGAGACCGTACTGCGCTATGACTGCCTCTAGGGCCTCGCCTCTGTCGTCGGTGCTCCTGCTGCACCACAGCGGTGATTTTGCGTTCGCATCCAGGCCGATGATGATCCTCTTGCCTCTGAGACACCGTAGTACCTTCTCCAACTGTTGCACGCCGACCTCGATGTTTCCTGTCGGCGGAAAGTACAGGCTTGCCACGTACACCTCTGTTTCCCCGTCGCTTATCTGCACGCAGGAACAGTGTGTTGTGCAGAGTTCGGCGACCTCGAGGGGCGTTAGGGTCTCTGATTTTATCCCTACGGCCGCCATTGGCGGGTTGTGCTTCGACCCTCTGCAGGCGATCGCGACTCCTGTGCCGAATCCGGGTATTTTCCCATCGACGCTGTATGGTTCTTGCATTAATATTATGTCATCCCCATCGGCGTCCATTTGCGTCCGGATCTCATAAGGAGTTGTTTTGGATCGCTGCATGTTGTGCTGCAGGATCCTTATTTCCCTTTTCCTCCCAAGTCCTCTTCTGTCCCTGCGTTGCTCTTTATACATATTGCGTCCTTGCTATTATTGCTTCCAAGGCTTTCGTATACATTGGGCATTTCGCGTTGGAAGCTGCGTGGTCTCCCTTCCTCCCTGCTCTCTTGCAGTTTACGCAGGTGGCGTGCCCATCCTTATCTTTGCACTCTTTAGTGCTGTGCCCACTTTCTGCACAGTGCGCGCAGATTTCGTAGTTAACGCGGCAATATTTTGCCACGTGTCCGTATCCTTGACACTTGTAGCAGCGACTAATTGCTATGTAATCTTTAACTTTGCAGGCATTCCATGAGAGGAAGATCTTACCTTTCAATAGTTTCTCCCTTACCTGGGGGGGCACTTCGATGACCCAGTTCGTCTCCTCTTGATCCTTTCTGCCGGTCCTGAAGCAGAACTTGATGGCTGCAACGTCGTCCTCATTTAGTCTTTCTTGGTTCTGCTTCCTCATGCAGGCCAGGATCTCCTTCTCTGGAATGTCCCTCGGGACGTCGTAGATGATCATCCTGGGGGGTCTCCGCTGCGGCGTGCTAGCTTTTAGTCCAGCCTCCTTTAGTTTCGAGTTCTCGGTGAACTCTTTTAGGCTCTCCGGCTTCGTCGTCTCAACGGCTAGGCCGTTTCCCTTTATTTTCCGGACGGCCGTAACTTGGATTCCTCTCTTGCGGGGATTCACTAGGGTGAACACCGCGTCAAGTGCTTCTTCGCTCGTTTGAATCTCGCCACCTTCTCTTTCCGGTCGAATTATGACCACATTTTTGGGCGGCTTGACCGCCGTCTGCTCGACCTTGTTGCTCGTTATCTTTACTTTTTCGGCGTATGTCGGCTCCCTCTGTTCCTGCTGCGTCGTTCTCAAGACGGCTGTTTCTAGCCGCCTGGTTGCTTTGTTGACGGCGTTCATTATCGCCGTTTCCTTGTTCTTCTCATCTCCGGCACTCTGCTCTAGCCTGCCTGTCAGGTAGCTATTATGGAGCAGTAGCTCGTCAACAATGCCCCTCATTTCTTTGAAGTGCCGTAGGATTACTGCGGCGTGTTCCTTGTTTATTTTCCTGGCCGAGTCTAAGCAGAACGCCGTGACCTTCCTCTCTATGTCACTGGCCTGTGCCTTTATATCGGGCACTTGCCGCTTATCCTCCCCGGCCAATCTCTCCTCATCTCTGGGGGGGTTGTTTCTCCCCAGGCCTGCTCTCATCGTCTTCTCTGGTATCCTCGGGCTTGGAGTGGCCTCGTTCTTTTCCATCTGTTTCCTCAGGGGTTGGAGGACCACTCTGGCCTCTGCGCCTGGCGACGAGTGCCCTAGCGTCGGCATCACCGGCTCCTTGCCGCTTCTTGCGGCTGCCGCTGCGGCTGTTCGCTTCCCGGTGGCTATGTCCAGCGGCGTATTGAATCCCCCTCGCGGACTTTCAGTTGGCGCTTTGTTCCCGCGAGCACTCCCGCGCTGAGTCCGGGCGGCGTGCTCTTCACAGTTCAAAACCCCTGGGTTTGAATTTGAATTTGAATTTGCCGCCTAGCAGCGTGCTCTTGGTTCCCAAGATGCCCGGGCGGCGGCGCTTCGGTCGCTCGACCCAAGATGGCTGCCGCGCGTCCGCTAACCTATCCTCCCGCACGTGGCACTTTGTTTTGCTTTTCTCGCGCTTATTGCGGCAATTTCCACTAAACTTTCGGTGTGCACTATGTTTTTAGCACTCGCACTATCTATTATTTTAGTTTTCGTGCCCGAGATCTTCGATTTTCGCGTTTTTGTCCGCCACGTGGCCTAACCTCACTTCGCGCACGCGGCACTTTCTTTTGTTTTTCCGCGCTTATTGCGGCAATTTTCACTAAACTTTCGGTGTGCACTATGTTTTTTAGCACTCGCACTACCTATTATTTTAGTTCCGTGCCCGAGATCTTCGATTTACGCGTTTTTGTCCGCCACGTGGCCTAACCTCGCTTCGCACACGCGGCACTTTCTTTGCTTTTTCCGCGCTTATTGCGGAAATCTCCACTAATATTTTTGCATGCACTTTATTTTAAGCACTAACTCTGCCTATTAAATTATTTTTCGCTCCCGAGATCTTTGATTTTTCGGTTTTTCCTATCCGTCGCGTCAGCTAACCTCACTTTTCGCACGTGGCGATTTACATTAGCTTTTTTCGCTCTGAATTCGGCGATCTCCACGATTCTTTTTAACTACACGTTTTCCTCGGCACTCCCACTTTGCTTTAAATTAATTTTTACGCCCGAACTTTTTAATTTGCCCGGTTTTTTCGTTTATAGACTGCGGAGCGACGTGCACGCGTCCGTCCCACTTGCCGCCATCTTGGAAACAGTAGATAGGGACAAGTAGTATTGAGCGATTAGGGGCTCGACCGTTGGGCCGGCCACGCCATTCCCGGAGTATAGCACTCATACTGGCTTCGCTAGATGTTATTTATATCCTACTTTCTGACGTCCAATGCCCGGGGAACGGCGCGCATAGGTGGTCGGCGCGCGACTTGGAAAAACCCTGCCCTCTCCTTTCGGGTCAGTGGGCAAGTTGAACCTACCCTTTCGGGCGGCAGCTCGCTTAGCCGGCGCCGCGCGATGCGCGCATCGCGCAGCACCGTTACCAGCGGGGGCCACGGGGAGGCGGAGCTGCCAGCATATAGCTCGGTCCCAGCAGGTTGGCTTTGCAGCCGATTGTCCCTGCACCGTCACGGCACTCATTTGCATGAGCGTCGCCTGCGCTGACGGTCGCAGGTCTTATCTCCGGCTCGTGTTGGTTTTCTTGTCCTCTTATCCTTAGTTCTCTTCCTGTTCCCAGTGTTTTGTGTATTGTCCTGTCATGGGTCCTGTGTTTTCGTGCGTGTATCCCTTCTTCGCTGTTTTATCTTCTTCTTCTTCGTCTCCTTCCTGCTCCTCTACTATTGGGTGTCGCCGTCTTCTTCTTCGGAGAGTCCCTCTTCGTTGGTTTCTTCCTCTTGTTCCCGTCGTTGTACGGGCACGCACTGGGCCAGTCTTGGACTATGCCTTAGAGGCCGGCCTGCCTGCCCCTCCAGTTGCGTCGATCCTCTTCCTGGCAGTCGCCCTGGCTGCGTTGCGCCTCCCATTTCTCGTAGGGCGTTCCTTCTCTTCTCCTCCTTCGCTTGGAGTACTTTCCTTGCAAACTGACAGAAGTGGGGGTATACGTCTTTTGTTACGTACTCCCGCTTTTCTTCCGGCCAGCGCAGATCGAGTTCTCCCAGTGCATTTCGGAATTCCTGCCTTTCTTCATCGAAGATTGGACAGTCTTCTAAGATGTGATGGGCGGTTTCTATTTCGCCGCATTCACATGTGTCCAATTCGCTGAGGTTGAATGACTTGAGCTTGCCATTGAAATCCCCGTGGCCGCTAATGAACTGTGTCGTGTAGTGGTCGGGTCTCACCCAGCGGTTCTCAAGTCTGTCCTTGATGCTAGAAAAGTAGTCGAAGGTCGTCCTGCCCTTTGGCGTTGTATGCCAGCGCTCTTGCCACTTATCTAACGCCTCGCCGACAATGGATTTCTCGTCGGGCGCTTCGTCGCGCCTCCTCTTCTTATTGTGGAGTCTTGCCCTGATTTCGACTAGGAGGTCAATAGGAATGACTCCGGCGATAACCTGCAGTGCCTCGGTTGACGTGGTTCTATAGGCCTTGGTCACTCGGAGGAGTGCCATCCTCTGTGACCTTATCAGCTTGCTCCTCGCTTTCCCTTTCAGTAGGTCGCTCCAGCCGGCTGCGGCGTATGTGGTTATCGGCCCGTACAGCCCTCTGTACAGAGTACGCATGGCCGCGTGTCCGAGTCCCCATTTCGCCTTGGCCACCCTCGCGAGGCTGTTGAAGAGTTTTTGACACTTACCTGTTATTGCCTCCACGTGCTTGTTGACTTTTAGCCCTCCTTCGAGGTGCACTCCAAGGTATTTGATTGCCTGCTCCATCCTTATATTCCTGCCGCTAATCTTAATAATCGGTGGCCTCTCCGCGTCCAGCTTACCTTTGACGAGCAGCATCTCCGTTTTCTGTGCCGATAACGTTAGCTTCTTCCTGGTGCACCAGGTAGAGACTCGGGTAACTACCTCCTGTCCCTTTCCCTGGAGCTCGTTCCTCGTGTTGCCGGCAATTAGAATCACGATGTCGTCCGCGTACGCGATGGGTTCGCACCCCGTCGCGTTTTCCGCTAGCTCAGCCAGCAGGTCATCAAATACGAGATTCCAGAAACTTGGTCCCAGTACCGATCCCTGCGGGCATCCTTTCGTGACGGGCTTGCTCACTGCTTCGTTTTTCCCAGCAATCTGTACGGTTCTTTCGGAGAAGTAGCTCCTTGTTAACCGGTACAGGTTGTCGGGGCATTCTCTTCTTTTGAGCTCGTGCAGCACGTTCGGCCACCAGACGTTGTCGAAGGCTCCTGATATATCGAGTGCTATTGCGAGGACGTACCTCTTCTCGCTCATTTGCTCGATTTTCTCGCGGAGCTTGATGATCGCGTCCACCGTCGATCTTCCGGGGCGAAAGCCATATTGTCTGTCGGAGGAGAGCGCGTGGTCGTGGAAGATAGGTGCCATCCTGGTGGCCATTAGCCTTTCTAGCAGCTTGCCTATCATGGAGAGCAGACAGATTGGCCTGTAGGATTTCGGATTGCTTCTGTCCCGATCCGGTCCCTTGGGGATGGTGATAACATTTGCGACCTTCCACCGTTTGGGGAATATTCCCCAGGCGAGGCAGCCGTTCATGAGCCTTAGGAGCTCCTGGTGTATTCTTCCCCAGGCCCGTTGGATTATTTCGACCTCAATCAGGTCGGGGCCTGGGCACTTCCCCTTCCTCAGCCGTTTCACGGCGTCACTGAGTTCCTCGAGGCTGAATTCAGGGGTGTCTTCTACGTTGGGGGGGTTTGTCGAGTTCCGCCTTATTTCCTTCTGCTCCTCCGTTTCGGCGTCTTCCTCGTCGTCGGGTAGAAGTGCGGACAACATCGCTGCCGCGGTCGTTCGCCAGTTGGAGGTATATCCGAGCGGCGTCTTCAGCGTCGATGTTGTTTCCTCTCCTCTGAGTTTCCTTGCGACTGTTTTGTAAGCGATGCCCCAAGGTTCCCTGTTACCCTCTTTGGTGACGAAGTCCTGCCAGCTCTGGATTTTTGCTCTTGCCAGCATCCTCTTATACTCCTTTTGCGTTGACCTGTACCGCAGCTTCTCCTGCTCCCTCGTAGCGGGGTCCCTGGCCCCCTGATACCTTCTTCTCGCCTGGTAGGTGTTTCTCTTTGCTCTGGTGAGCTCGGGCGTCCACCAGGGTACTGACCTGTAGTACCATTTCTTCTTTGGGATGGCGGTGTCGCAGGCACCTATCAGGGTTGCCTGGAGTTGCCCGGCCATTCTTTCGACGTCCTCTGCCTGCTGGAGGGTTGTTTCTTTGAGTGCCTCCATTTTCTCTGTGAGGGCACTCTGAAATAGCTCCCAGTTGGCTTTCGCGTGTTATAGCGTCTTTCCTGAAGCTGCGGTGTGGTGCTTCTCGTCCCGAAGTCGAGGAGCGTCTCCAGTATCCGGTGGTCACTGGAGGTACCATCTTCGCGTATCCTCCAGCCCTTTACAAGGAGTATTGCCTCTGGGCTCGCCATCGTCACGTCTATGTTTGATCGCCCTCGAGTTGTTTCAAACGTGTGGGGTTGTCCTGGTTGATTCAGGACATGGAGACCGTACTGCGCTATGACTGCCTCTAGGGCCTCGCCTCTGTCGTCGGTGCTCCTGCTGCACCACAGCGGTGATTTTGCGTTCGCATCCAGGCCGATGATGATCCTCTTGCCTCTGAGACACCGTAGTACCTTCTCCAACTGTTGCACGCCGACCTCGATGTTTCCTGTCGGCGGAAAGTACAGGCTTGCCGCGTACACCTCTGTTTCCCCGTCGCTTATCTGCACGCAGGAACAGTGTGTTGTGCAGAGTTCGGCGACCTCGAGGGGCGTTAGGGTCTCTGATTTTATCCCTACGGCCGCCATTGGCGGGTTGTGCTTCGACCCTCTGCAGGCGATCGCGACTCCTGTGCCGAATCCGGGTATTTTCCCATCGACGCTGTATGGTTCTTGCATTAATATTATGTCATCCCCATCGGCGTCCATTTGCGTCCGGATCTCATAAGGAGTTGTTTTGGATCGCTGCATGTTGTGCTGCAGGATCCTTATTTCCCTTTTCCTCCCAAGTCCTCTTCTGTCCCTGCGTTGCTCTTTATACATATTGCGTCCTTGCTATTATTGCTTCCAAGGCTTTCGTATACATTGGGCATTTCGCGTTGGAAGCTGCGTGGTCGCCCTTCCTCCCTGCTCTCTTGCAGTTTACGCAGGTGGCGTGCCCATCCTTATCTTTGCACTCTTTAGTGCTGTGCCCACTTTCTGCACAGTGCGCGCAGATTTCGTAGTTAACGCGGCAATATTTTGCCACGTGTCCGTATCCTTGACACTTGTAGCAGCGACTAATTGCTATGTAATCTTTAACTTTGCAGGCATTCCATGAGAGGAAGATCTTACCTTTCAATAGTTTCTCCCTTACCTGGGGGGGCACTTCGATGACCCAGTTCGTCTCCTCTTGATCCTTTCTGCCGGTCCTGAAGCAGAACTTGATGGCTGCAACGTCGTCCTCATTTAGTCTTTCTTGGTTCTGCTTCCTCATGCAGGCCAGGATCTCCTTCTCTGGAATGTCCCTCGGGACGTCGTAGATGATCATCCTGGGGGGTCTCCGCTGCGGCGTGCTAGCTTTTAGTCCAGCCTCCTTTAGTTTCGAGTTCTCGGTGAACTCTTTTAGGCTCTCCGGCTTCGTCGTCTCAACGGCTAGGCCGTTTCCCTTTATTTTCCGGACGGCCGTAACTTGGATTCCTCTCTTGCGGGGATTCACTAGGGTGAACACCGCGTCAAGTGCTTCTTCGCTCGTTTGAATCTCGCCACCTTCTCTTTCCGGTCGAATTATGACCACATTTTTGGGCGGCTTGACCGCCGTCTGCTCGACCTTGTTGCTCGTTATCTTTACTTTTTCGGCGTATGTCGGCTCCCTCTGTTCCTGCTGCGTCGTTCTCAAGACGGCTGTTTCTAGCCGCCTGGTTGCTTTGTTGACGGCGTTCATTATCGCCGTTTCCTTGTTCTTCTCATCTCCGGCACTCTGCTCTAGCCTGCCTGTCAGGTAGCTATTATGGAGCAGTAGCTCGTCAACAATGCCCCTCATTTCTTTGAAGTGCCGTAGGATTACTGCGGCGTGTTCCTTGTTTATTTTCCTGGCCGAGTCTAAGCAGAACGCCGTGACCTTCCTCTCTATGTCACTGGCCTGTGCCTTTATATCGGGCACTTGCCGCTTATCCTCCCCGGCCAATCTCTCCTCATCTCTGGGGGGGTTGTTTCTCCCCAGGCCTGCTCTCATCGTCTTCTCTGGTATCCTCGGGCTTGGAGTGGCCTCGTTCTTTTCCATCTGTTTCCTCAGGGGTTGGAGGACCACTCTGGCCTCTGCGCCTGGCGACGAGTGCCCTAGCGTCGGCATCACCGGCTCCTTGCCGCTTCTTGCGGCTGCCGCTGCGGCTGTTCGCTTCCCGGTGGCTATGTCCAGCGGCGTATTGAATCCCCCTCGCGGACTTTCAGTTGGCGCTTTGTTCCCGCGAGCACTCCCGCGCTGAGTCCGGGCGGCGTGCTCTTCACAGTTCAAAACCCCTGGGTTTGAATTTGAATTTGAATTTGCCGCCTAGCAGCGTGCTCTTGGTTCCCAAGATGCCCGGGCGGCGGCGCTT
>NW_026108913.1:82500-85000 GCF_024516045.1 Bombus affinis | reverse complement strand
CATATTTGCTTTCTCTCAGTCTCGCCAAAATAATATTCATTTAAGACGACGTCGGGGGCGCGGACATCGTGCTCATCGAAAACCTGCAAACGTATGCAAATCTGCTGATATGAAAAAAAAATCGGTCACGAGGACAACACTACGTATATATATATATATATATATATAATATATTCGATAACCGACACGAAGCGGTGCATAAGCGGGCGGTCGTACGAAAGGACGACTCACGACGCCGCTAGCACTCACGCAGGTCCGTGACGGTTCTCTCCGCTCTTATTCGTATCCTTCTTCGTGCGCTTCCTCCGACTCTGAAACGTTCTACGTATCGTAAGAACGACGGCGGGTTGTCGAAGGCACCAAGGGACAGAGAGAGACAGAGGTAGAGTTTCGTAGTGTCTCCCGTGAACACGATAGTTTATATATCGAGCATGCGTACGAATTGCACGGTCTCGACACGACCGCGACGAACGCCGACGAGCGTCCAACAATCGCTCGTACGTCGCGTACGTTCTCTCGCGTCCGCTCTTGTTCGTATCCTTCTTCGTGCGCTTCCTCCGACTCTGAAACGTTCTACGTATCGTAAGAACGACGGCGGGTTGTCGAAGGCACCAAGGGACAGAGAGAGACAGATAGAGAGGAACGACACGCAACGCAAGCAGTCTTAGGTTTACGTGAGCAACCCTCAGCCAGGCGTGGTCCAGGAATTGTATCCGTGGACCGCAATGTGCGTTCGAAATGTCGATGTTCATGTGTCCTGCAGTTCACACGTTGACGCGCAATTAGCTGCGTTCTTCATCGACCCACGAGCCAAGTGATCCACCGTTCAGGGTAATCTTTTCATATATTTTTTAAAACTCTTGTACTCCATGTACTCTTAATACTCGGTTCGAGCGAAGCCGAGATCCGACACGACCGACCAACGGGAATCGGACGCGCAGAAGTCGCCGGAAGATCGACGACACGAAAACGTTCGAAAATGAAATCCGACGAACGCGCGAAGATACGCGCGTCCGCCGGCCGGGCGAAAAGTACATTATGATATATAACAACCATCGAGATCGAAGCTCCGTTCGTCAGGAAACGACGGGGATATAACACCCGATTCTGAATCCTCTGTGCAGCACACGATCTCGCGAAGAAATACGCACGGTGGCTAGCCCATATATATATATATGTGTGTGTGTGTGTATATATAATACGATATGCATTCCTCTCGTCCAATTATTCAAGAAAAAGAGCGTGCGCCTCCATCGTTCGGGTGATGTAAAGATTCGATGGGACTCGCGCGACCCTCGGCCTCGAGCGGTCTTTCCTCCCAATATCCAGAAGCCGAGCTTTGAAAAAACTCTAGCGACGGCACGGGTGTCCGACTCACGACATCGAGGCTTCGAAGTCGGCGATCTCCTCCGAACGGATGGCGATCGCGACGACTCAAAGCGTGAAAAATCGACGAAAGAGAACACATCTCCGTTCAGGTGATTGTTTTTTTTAAAAAATAAAAAAATTCGATGGGACTCGCATCCATCTACCTCGCGCGGTCTTTCTTCCCAATATCCAGAAGCCGAGCTTTGAAAAAACTTCAGCGACGGCACGGGTGTCCGACTCACGACAACGAGGATAGACAGCCTGCGGTCCCCTCTGAACGGGTTATATGCGACGAACTAGACGAAACTTTAGTCGTTCAGGTGGTATAAAAAAAAAAAATTCGATGGGACGCACGCGCAGCCGTCGTCCTCGAGCGGTCTTTCTTCCCAATATCCAGAAGCCGAGCTTTGAAAAAACTCTAGCGACGGCACGGGTGTCCGACTCACGACATCGAGGGTAGACAGCCTGCGGTCCCCTCTGAACCAACTTCGGCTAGACTAGTTACGAATCGTTGCTACGCATCGTCATCATAGTCATCGTCATCATCATCATTATCATAGCGGGCCAACATCCACGCAATGCGTTTTCGTTCTAGGTTACCCGATCCACGAGTATGTTACAAGTGGTTTCGTTATTTCGAACAAAACGACATACGAAGAACACACGCCCTATGGGTAGGAAGCACGTTTCGAGAACGACCGAGAGCGGTGAAAGAGACGAAAGGTCGACGCGCATAAGGTATCCATGGATCTTCGAAGAGAACCTTCGAAGATATGTCGGTATCCTTTCTACATGCGCGACTCGCTACTCGTACTTTCGCTCTCGTCGACTCGTTTTAGTCGCTTCGTTCGATCCCAAAGAGGAGTCTTCGATGTCCCGTTGCTAGGAGGAGAGCAAACGCAACACAGACCACGAAACATAGAAGAGAATAGGCGAGCATGATCTCTCCGACACGAGGCACTTTAGAGATTTTGTTATTCGTTTGTACGGTCTCCACGACGCAAAAAAAAAAATACGAGATCGTGGCGGCGGGTCTTTCTGTATACGGCCTCACGCAAGCGCCTCGATCTCATTTCTCTTTACGGGTGGTTTCCATTCGTAATTTTTCGTTCGATATTCGTGTCAAAGTTTA
>NW_026108913.1:77500-80000 GCF_024516045.1 Bombus affinis | reverse complement strand
CACTCAGCCACTTTAATTCTCCTCCTCTCTCACCATCATATATCGATACAAAGATTCATACTTCACAGAATTATTTCTGTTTGTAACTTTTCTCCTCCAACTTCTCTCGTAGAATATAACTTAGCGGTAAAGCACGTATACGCATGCTGGACATACCGTAAGAATATTCTTTTATAAGCTTCAACACCTCTGTAGAGACGCGTTACCAGAAGATAACGCACTCTACAGAACGCCAAAAGGACCATCGTGCAGCTACAAATAGCTTACAACCGATGGTCTCTGCAAGAATGGCTACTCCGTAAGTACAAGCACACACGCATCCAACTTTTGTCAAATACGTGCACACAGGTCACCAGCTTCCCGACTAAGGGGAAGCTTGCCACGTTAACGGTCATTACGTCCTAGACTTCGACCCGCGGCGCAGCAGTGTAGAGAAAAAACCAGTACGAGAACGGAGGAACAGTCGAGAAATAGCGTAAAATACACTAAGACTCGAGGAGCGGTGACTGAATTCTCAACCGAGGCCGTAGAATAGCCACGCGCCCAGCGCTGTTCCGACCGAACCGTCCGGCTCGACGCTTCTCTTATAGATACCAAGGGGCCGGCCGGAAGGCCGGCGCCGGTCGGGCTAGCGGCCGCGCGCTTATGGTGCAAAACCTCCGTAGCAACGTACCGTTCGGAAGGGACGCTGGAACTTAGTCGCTCGCACGTTCAATAACTACTATATAAAGGCGATATCCAACCATCGAAATATTTTACCACAAGCATTATTAACATATTATAAATGCATTTTTACCAAAAAATTAATTTTTTTTTTCACCGAAAAATTGCATCAGTAAACATACAGTTTTATCGACTATGGACGAAAAATAACTTTATAATCGATTAAAACACGTTAAAATAACACGAAATATGTAAAAAGATATATACCTTGTAACATTAATTAACGAAAAAATTGCAAAAATATCCCAGTCGTATCAGTCCGACGGAAGCTAATTTTTCAAAAAATTCGACAAAAATGTTTAATCCGATTGTATTTAATAGAGATATAACGATCCCTGTCAAAAAAATTATACCTTATAACGCTTTTTAACGAAATAACTCGAAATAACCATTTCGGACTTTTCGCACCGGCCGAACTTCTTCAAAGTCCCAACGTCCCGTCGCATAGTTCCGTTTCTAGAAAACGTTCCAGCGACCAAATAAACGCTTAATCCCGACGTAAAACGTCGAGATACGTCCATTTGTGCAAAAATATTCCTACCTTGTAACACTTTTAAGCGAGATAACTCGAAAAAACGTGTTCGATACGGAAATTTTTCAAAGTCCCAACGAAAAAATCGAAACTTTGTAGAAGGTCTTGGGGACGACATAAACGCTTAATCCCGACGTAAAACGTCGAGATACGTCGATTTATGCAAAAATATTCCTACCTTGTAACACTTTTAAGCGAGATAACTCGAAAAAACCTTTTCGGTCTTTTCGCACCGGCCGAACTTCTTCAAAGTCCCAACGTCCCGTCGCATAGTTCCGTTTCTAGAAAACGTTCCAGCGACCAAATAAACGCTTAATCCCGACGTAAAACGTCGAGATACGTCCATTTATGCAAAAATATTCCTACCTTGTAACACTTTTAAGCGAGATAACTCGAAAAAACCTTTTCGGTCCTTTCGCACCGGCCGAACTTCTTCAAAGTCCCAACGTCCCGTCGCATAGTTCCGTTTCTAGAAAACGTTCCAGCGACCAAATAAACGCTTAATCCCGACGTAAAACGTCGAGATACGTCCATTTATGCAAAAATATTCCTACCTTGTAACACTTTTAAGCGAGATAACTCGAAAAAACCTTTTCGGTCTTTTCGCACCGGCCGAACTTCTTCAAAGTCCCAACGTCCCGTCGCATAGTTCCGTTTCTAGAAAACGTTCCAGCGACCAAATAAACGCTTAATCCCGACGTAAAACGTCGAGATACGTCCATTTATGCAAATATATTCCTACCTTGTAACACTTTTAAGCGAGATAACTCGAAAAAACCTTTTCGGTCTTTTCGCACCGGCCGAACTTCTTCAAAGTCCCAACGTCCCGTCGCATAGTTCCGTTTCTAGAAAACGTTCCAGCGACCAAATAAACGCTTAATCCCGACGTAAAACGTCGAGATACGTCCATTTATGCAAATATATTCCTACCTTGTAACACTTTTAAGCGAGATAACTCGAAAAAACCTTTTCGGTCTTTTCGCACCGGCCGAACTTCTTCAAAGTCCCAACGTCCCGTCGCATAGTTCCGTTTCTAGAAAACGTTCCAGCGACCAAATAAACGCTTAATCCCGACGTAAAACGTCGAGATACGTCCATTTATGCAAATATATTCCTACCTTGTAACACTTTTAAGCGAGATAACTCGAAAAAACCTTTTCGGTCTTTTCGCACCGGCCGAACTTCTTCAAAGTCCCAACGTCCCGTCGCATAGTTCCGTTTCTAGAAAACGTTCCACCGACCAAA
>NW_026108913.1:65000-72500 GCF_024516045.1 Bombus affinis | reverse complement strand
CCGCGTGTCCGAGTCCCCATTTCGCCTTGGCCACCCTCGCGAGGCTGTTGAAGAGTTTTTGACACTTACCTGTTATTGCCTCCACGTGCTTGTTGACTTTTAGCCCTCCTTCGAGGTGCACTCCAAGGTATTTGATTGCCTGCTCCATCCTTATATTCCTGCCGCTAATCTTAATAATCGGTGGCCTCTCCGCGTCCAGCTTGCCTTTGACGAGCAGCATCTCCGTTTTCTGTGCCGATAACGTTAGCTTCTTCCTGGTGCACCAGGTAGAGACTCGGGTAACTACCTCCTGTCCTTTTTCCTGGAGCTCGTTCCTCGTGTTACCGGCAATTAGAATCACGATGTCGTCCGCGTACGCAATGGGTTCGCACTCAGTCGCGTTTTCCGCTAGCTCAGCTAGCAGGTCATCAAATACGAGATTCCAGAAACTTGGTCCCAGTACCGATCCCTGCGGGCATCCTTTCGTGACGGGCTTGCTCACTGCTTCGTTTTTCCCAGCAATCTGTACGGTTCTTTCGGAGAAGTAGCTCCTTGTCAACCGGTACAGGTTGTCGGGGCATTCTCTTCTTTTGAGCTCGTGCAGCACGTTCGGCCACCAGACGTTGTCGAAGGCTCCTGATATATCGAGTGCTATTGCGAGGACATACCTCTTCTCGCTCATTTGCTCGATTTTCTCGCGGAGCTTGATGATCGCGTCCACCGTCGATCTTCCGGGGCGAAAGCCATATTGTCTGTCGGAGGAGAGCGCGTGGTCGTGGAAGATAGGTGCCATCCTGGTGGCCATTAGCCTTTCTAGCAGCTTGCCTATCATGGAGAGCAGACAGATTGGCCTGTAGGATTTCGGATTGCTTCTGTCCCGATCCGGTCCCTTGGGGATGGTGATAACATTTGCGACCTTCCACCGTTTGGGGAATATTCCCCAGGCGAGGCAGCCGTTCATGAGCCTTAGGAGCTCCTGGTGTATTCTTCCCCAGGCCCGTTGGATTATTTCGACCTCAATCAGGTCGGGGCCTGGGCACTTCCCCTTCCTCAGCCGTTTCACGGCGTCACTGAGTTCCTCGAAGCTGAATTCAGGGGTGTCTTCTACGTTGGGGGGGTTTGTCGAGTTCCGCCTTATTTCCTTCTGCTCCTCCGTTTCGGTGTCTTCCTCGTCGTCGGGTAGAAGTGCGGACAACATCGCTGCCGCGGTCGTTCGCCAGTAGATAGGGACATACATACATATATGCAATTTTTGGTAACGGGTACTTTCCCAGACTTTTTGTCCATACAGTAACCCGGGTCCCCTGGACCAATTGGGGTTGGGTAAACGCCCAACCATCGCGCAAGGCACACAGTGCCCTGCTTCCTGGATTAGCTAGGCCTGCAGGGGCTGTCGCTCGTCTCAGGTCGAACGGGGCCCTTTCTAAGCCCTACCGTCTACCGGGACGGTACCGGAGCAGTTGGGACGCTGCTCACACGCCGTAGACCATTCGGTGTAGGACGAACACCTTAACTCGGCCCTCTTGCCAGCATCTTGGCCATCAACCACTGCCACCACGAGTCCATACCCATTTTTGGCCGAGCAGAGGGGTCGCTACTCCCTCCGGGCTATAACTCGACCCGCCCGTGGTACCAGCCTAAGTCGCTGGTGGGACTATCGTGTGGATGTACGGCCACGTCACTACCGGCCCGGCGTCCTGCTAACCGAGCTCGGCAGACCCAGATGGGACTCACGTAAGCGGGGCTTACAGGGCGCCTACAAACCCTGAACTTTCCCCGACGGTCCCACCCTTGGCATCAGGATCGTGGGTGCGCTACTACCCAAGGCCCCTTGGAGAGAGTGAGGCTGCCTCTCTCCGCCGGCAACCTTCCTTGCGGTGTACATAGGGACTCACGTAACGGGACGCTTGTCCCGACGGTCCCCCTGGCTGCGGGAACGTGGGTTTGCCAGCCCCCATAGGCTCGCAAAGCGAGCCCTCCCTGCGGGAAGTAGATAGGGACAAGTAGTATTGAGCGATTAGGGGCTCGACCGTTGGGCCGGCCACGCCATTCCCGGAGTATAGCACTCATACTGGCTTCGCTAGATGTTATTTATATCCTACTTTCTGACGTCCAATGCCCGGGGAACGGCGCGCATAGGTGGTCGGCGCGCGACTTGGAAAAACCCTGCCCTCTCCTTTCGGGTCAGTGGGCAAGTTGAACCTACCCTTTCGGGCGGCAGCTCGCTTAGCCGGCGCCGCGCGATGCGCGCATCGCGCAGCACCGTTACCAGCGGGGGCCACGGGGAGGCGGAGCTGCCAGCATATAGCTCGGTCCCAGCAGGTTGGCTTTGCAGCCGATTGTCCCTGCACCGTCACGGCACTCATTTGCGTGAGCGTCGCCTGCACTGACGGTCGCAGGTCTTATCTCCGGCTCGTGTTGGTTTTCTTGTCCTCTTATCCTTAGTTCTCTTCCTGTTCCCAGTGTTTTGTGTATTGTCCTGTCATGGGTCCTGTGTTTTCGTGCGTGTATCCCTTCTTCGCTGTTTTATCTTCTTCTTCTTCGTCTCCTTCCTGCTCCTCTACTATTGGGTGTCGCCGTCTTCTTCTTCGGAGAGTCCCTCTTCGTTGGTTTCTTCCTCTTGTTCCCGTCGTTGTACGGGCACGCACTGGGCCAGTCTTGGACTATGCCTTAGAGGCCGGCCTGCCTGCCCCTCCAGTTGCGTCGATCCTCTTCCTGGCAGTCGCCCTGGCTGCGTTGCGCCTCCCATTTCTCGTAGGGCGTTCCTTCTCTTCTCCTCCTTCGCTTGGAGTACTTTCCTTGCAAACTGACAGAAGTGGGGGTATACGTCTTTTGTTACGTACTCCCGCTTTTCTTCCGGCCAGCGCAGATCGAGTTCTCCCAGTGCATTTCGGAATTCCTGCCTTTCTTCATCGAAGATTGGACAGTCTTCTAAGATGTGATGGGCGGTTTCTATTTCGCCGCATTCACATGTGTCCAATTCGCTGAGGTTGAATGACTTGAGCTTACCGTTGAAATCCCCGTGGCCGCTAATGAACTGTGTCGTGTAGTGGTCGGGTCTCACCCAGCGGTTCTCCAGTCTGTCCTTGATGCTAGCAAAGTAGTCGAAGGTCGTCCTGCCCTTTGGCGTTGTTTGCCAGCGCTCTTGCCACTTATCTAACGCCTCGCCGACAATGGATTTCTCGTCGGGCGCTTCGTCGCGCCTCCTCTTCTTATTGTGGAGTCTTGCCCTGATTTCGACTAGGAGGTCAATAGGAATGACTCCTGCGATAACCTGCAGTGCCTCGGTTGACGTGGTTCTATAGGCCTTGGTCACTCGGAGGAGTGCCATCCTCTGTGACCTTATCAGCTTGCTCCTCGCTTTCCCTTTCAGTAGGTCGCTCCAGCCGGCTGCGGCGTATGTGGTTATCGGCTCGTACAGCCCTCTGTACAGAGTACGCATGGCCGCGTGTCCGAGTCCCCATTTCGCCTTGGCCACCCTCGCGAGGCTGTTGAAGAGTTTTTGACACTTACCTGTTATTGCCTCCACGTGCTTGTTGACTTTTAGCCCTCCTTCGAGGTGCACTCCGAGGTATTTGATTGCCTGCTCCATCCTTATATTCCTGCCGCTAATCTTAATAATCGGTGGCCTCTCCGCGTCCAGCTTACCTTTGACGAGCAGCATCTCCGTTTTCTGTGCCGATAACGTTAGCTTCTTCCTGGTGCACCAGGTAGAGACTCGGGTAACTACCTCCTGTCCCTTTTCCTGGAGCTCGTTCCTCGTGTTGCCGGCAATTAGAATCACGATGTCGTCCGCGTACGCGATGGGTTCGCACCCTGTCGCGTTTCCCGCTAGCTCAGCCAGCAGGTCATCAAATACGAGATTCCAGAAACTTGGTCCCAGTACCGATCCCTGCGGGCATCCTTTCGTGACGGGCTTGCTCACTGCTTCGTTTTTCCCAGCAATCTGTACGGTTCTTTCGGAGAAGTAGCTCCTTGTTAACCGGTACAGGTTGTCGGGGCATTCTCTTCTTTTGAGCTCGTGCAGCACGTTCGGCCACCAGACGTTGTCGAAGGCTCCTGATATATCGAGTGCTATTGCGAGGACGTACCTCTTCTCGCTCATTTGCTCGATTTTCTCGCGGAGCTTGATGATCGCGTCCACCGTCGATCTTCCGGGGCGAAAGCCATATTGTCTGTCGGAGGAGAGCGCGTGGTCGTGGAAGATAGGTGCCATCCTGGTGGCCATTAGCCTTTCTAGCAGCTTGCCTATCATGGAGAGCAGACAGATTGGCCTGTAGGATTTCGGATTGCTTCTGTCCCGATCCGGTCCCTTGGGGATGGTGATAACATTTGCGACCTTCCACCGTTTGGGGAATATTCCCCAGGCGAGGCAGCCGTTCATGAGCCTTAGGAGCTCCTGGTGTATTCTTCCCCAGGCCCGTTGGATTATTTCGACCTCAATCAGGTCGGGGCCTGGGCACTTCCCCTTCCTCAGCCGTTTCACGGCGTCACTGAGTTCCTCGAAGCTGAATTCAGGGGTGTCTTCTACGTTGGGGGGGTTTGTCGAGTTCCGCCTTATTTCCTTCTGCTCCTCCGTTTCGGTGTCTTCCTCGTCGTCGGGTAGAAGTGCGGACAACATCGCTGCCGCGGTCGTTCGCCAGTTGGAGGTATATCCGAGCGGCGTCTTCAGCGTCGATGTTGTTTCCTCTCCTCTGAGTTTCCTTGCGACTGTTTTGTAAGCGATGCCCCAAGGTTCCCTGTTACCCTCTTTGGTGACGAAGTCCTGCCAGCTCTGGATTTTTGCTCTTGCCAGCATCCTCTTATACTCCTTTCGTGTTGACCTGTACCGCAGCTTCTCCTGCTCCCTCGTAGCGGGGTCCCTGGCCCCCTGATACCTTCTTCTCGCCTGGTAGGTGTTTCTCTTTGCTCTGGTGAGTTCGGGCGTCCACCAGGGTACTGACCTGTAGTACCATTTCTTCTTTGGGATGGCGGTGTCGCAGGCACCTATCAGGGTTGCCTGGAGTTGCCCGGCCATTCTTTCGACGTCCTCTGCCTGCTGGAGGGTTGTTTCTTTGAGTGCCTCCATTTCCTCTGTGAGGGCACTCTGAAATACCTCCCAGTTGGCTTTTCGCGTGTTATAGCGTCTTTCCTGAAGCTGCGGTGTGGTGCTTCTCGTCCCGAAGTCGAGGAGCGTCTCCAGTATCCGGTGGTCACTGGAGGTACCATCTTCGCGTATCCTCCAGCCCTTTACAAGGAGTATTGCCTCTGGGCTCGCCATCGTCACGTCTATGTTTGATCGCCCTCGAGTTGTTTCAAACGTGTGGGGTTGTCCTGGTTGATTCAGGACATGGAGACCGTACTGCGCTATGACTGCCTCTAGGGCCTCGCCTCTGTCGTCGGTGCTCCTGCTGCACCACAGCGGTGATTTTGCGTTCGCATCCAGGCCGATGATGATCCTCTTGCCTCTGAGACACCGTAGTACCTTCTCCAACTGTTGCACGCCGACCTCGATGTTTCCTGTCGGCGGAAAGTACAGGCTTGCCGCGTACACCTCTGTTTCCCCGTCGCTTATCTGCACGCAGGAACAGTGTGTTGTGCAGAGTTCGGCGACCTCGAGGGGCGTTAGGGTCTCTGATTTTATCCCTACGGCCGCCATTGGCGGGTTGTGCTTCGACCCTCTGCAGGCGATCGCGACTCCTGTGCCGAATCCGGGTATTTTCCCATCGACGCTGTATGGTTCTTGCATTAATATTATGTCATCCCCATCGGCGTCCATTTGCGTCCGGATCTCATAAGGAGTTGTTTTGGATCGCTGCATGTTGTGCTGCAGGATCCTTATTTCCCTTTTCCTCCCAAGTCCTCTTCTGTCCCTGCGTTGCTCTTTATACATATTGCGTCCTTGCTATTATTGCTTCCAAGGCTTTCGTATACATTGGGCATTTAGCGTTGGAAGCTGCGTGGTCGCCCTTCCTCCCTGCTCTCTTGCAGTTTACGCAAGTGGCGTGCCCATCCTTATCTTTGCACTCTTTAGTGCTGTGCCCACTTTCTGCACAGTGCGCGCAGATTTCGTAGTTAACGCGGCAATATTTTGCCACGTGTCCGTATCCTTGACACTTGTAGCAGCGACTAATTGCTATGTAATCTTTAACTTTGCAGGCATTCCATGAGAGGAAGATCTTACCTTTCAATAGTTTCTCCCTTACCTGGGGGGGCACTTCGATGACCCAGTTCGTCTCCTCTTGATCCTTTCTGCCGGTCCTGAAGCAGAACTTGATGGCTGCAACGTCGTCCTCATTTAGTCTTTCTTGGTTCTGCTTCCTCATGCAGGCCAGGATCTCCTTCTCTGGAATGTCCCTCGGGACGTCGTAGATGATCATCCTGGGGGGTCTCCGCTGCGGCGTGCTAGCTTTTAGTCCAGCCTCCTTTAGTTTCGAGTTCTCGGTGAACTCTTTTAGGCTCTCCGGCTTCGTCGTCTCAACGGCTAGGCCGTTTCCCTTTACTTTCCGGACGGCCGTAACTTGGATTCCTCTCTTGCGGGGATTCACTAGGGTGAACACCGCGTCAAGTGCTTCTTCGCTCGTTTGAATCTCGCCACCTTCTCTTTCCGGTCGAATTATGACCACATTTTTGGGCGGCTTGACCGCCGTCTGCTCGACCTTGTTGCTCGTTATCTTTACTTTTTCGGCGTATGTCGGCTCCCTCTGTTCCTGCTGCGTCGTTCTCAAGACGGCTGTTTCTAGCCGCCTGGTTGCTTTGTTGACGGCGTTCATTATCGCCGTTTCCTTATTCTTCTCATCTCCGGCACTCTGCTCTAGCCTGCCTGTCAGGTAGCTATTATGGAGCAGTAGCTCGTCAACAATGCCCCTCATTTCTTTGAAGTGCCGTAGGATTACTGCGGCGTGTTCCTTGTTTATTTTCCTGGCCGAGTCTAAGCAGAACGCCGTGACCTTCCTCTCTATGTCACTGGCCTGTGCCTTTATATCGGGCACTTGCCGCTTATCCTCCCCGGCCAATCTCTCCTCATCTCTGGGGGGGTTGTTTCTACCCAGGCTTGCTCTCATCGTCTTCTCTGGTATCCTCGGGCTTGGAGTGGCCTCGTTCTTTTCCATCTGTTTCCTCAGGGGTTGGAGGACCACTCTGGCCTCTGCGCCTGGCGACGAGTGCCCTAGCGTCGGCATCACCGGCTCCTTGCCGCTTCTTGCGGCTGCCGCTGCGGCTGTTCGCTTCCCGGTGGCTATGTCCAGCGGCGTATTGAATCCCCCTCGCGGACTTTCAGTTGGCGCTTTGTTCCCGCGAGCACTCCCGCGCTGAGTCCGGCGGCGTGCTCTTCACTGTTCAAAACCCCTGGGTTTGAATTTGAATTTGCCGCCTAGCAGCGTGCTCTTGGTTCCCAAGATGCCCGGGCGGCGGCGCTTCGGTCGCTCGACCCAAGATGGCTGCCGCGCGTCCGCTAACCTATCCTCCCGCACGTGGCACTTTGTTTTGCTTTTCTCGCGCTTATTGCGGCAATTTCCACTAAACTTTCGGTGTGCACTATGT
>NW_026108913.1:57500-60000 GCF_024516045.1 Bombus affinis | reverse complement strand
GGTCACGAGGACAACACTACGTATATATATATATATATATATATATAATATATTCGATAACCGACACGAAGCGGTGCATAAGCGGGCGGTCGTACGAAAGGACGACTCACGACGCCGCTAGCACTCACGCAGGTCCGTGACGGTTCTCTCCGCTCTTATTCGTATCCTTCTTCGTGCGCTTCCTCCGACTCTGAAACGTTCTACGTATCGTAAGAACGACGGCGGGTTGTCGAAGGCACCAAGGGACAGAGAGAGACAGAGGTAGAGTTTCGTAGTGTCTCCCGTGAACACGATAGTTTATATATCGAGCATGCGTACGAATTGCACGGTCTCGACACGACCGCGACGAACGCCGACGAGCGTCCAACAATCGCTCGTACGTCGCGTACGTTCTCTCGCGTCCGCTCTTGTTCGTATCCTTCTTCGTGCGCTTCCTCCGACTCTGAAACGTTCTACGTATCGTAAGAACGACGGCGGGTTGTCGAAGGCACCAAGGGACAGAGAGAGACAGATAGAGAGGAACGACACGCAACGCAAGCAGTCTTAGGTTTACGTGAGCAACCCTCAGCCAGGCGTGGTCCAGGAATTGTATCCGTGGACCGCAATGTGCGTTCGAAATGTCGATGTTCATGTGTCCTGCAGTTCACACGTTGACGCGCAATTAGCTGCGTTCTTCATCGACCCACGAGCCAAGTGATCCACCGTTCAGGGTAATCTTTTCATATATTTTTTAAAACTCTTGTACTCCATGTACTCTTAATACTCGGTTCGAGCGAAGCCGAGATCCGACACGACCGACCAACGGGAATCGGACGCGCAGAAGTCGCCGGAAGATCGACGACACGAAAACGTTCGAAAATGAAATCCGACGAACGCGCGAAGATACGCGCGTCCGCCGGCCGGGCGAAAAGTACATTATGATATATAACAACCATCGAGATCGAAGCTCCGTTCGTCAGGAAACGACGGGGATATAACACCCGATTCTGAATCCTCTGTGCAGCACACGATCTCGCGAAGAAATACGCACGGTGGCTAGCCCATATATATATATATGTGTGTGTGTGTGTATATATAATACGATATGCATTCCTCTCGTCCAATTATTCAAGAAAAAGAGCGTGCGCCTCCATCGTTCGGGTGATGTAAAGATTCGATGGGACTCGCGCGACCCTCGGCCTCGAGCGGTCTTTCCTCCCAATATCCAGAAGCCGAGCTTTGAAAAAACTCTAGCGACGGCACGGGTGTCCGACTCACGACATCGAGGCTTCGAAGTCGGCGATCTCCTCCGAACGGATGGCGATCGCGACGACTCAAAGCGTGAAAAATCGACGAAAGAGAACACATCTCCGTTCAGGTGATTGTTTTTTTTAAAAAATAAAAAAATTCGATGGGACTCGCATCCATCTACCTCGCGCGGTCTTTCTTCCCAATATCCAGAAGCCGAGCTTTGAAAAAACTTCAGCGACGGCACGGGTGTCCGACTCACGACAACGAGGATAGACAGCCTGCGGTCCCCTCTGAACGGGTTATATGCGACGAACTAGACGAAACTTTAGTCGTTCAGGTGGTATAAAAAAAAAAAATTCGATGGGACGCACGCGCAGCCGTCGTCCTCGAGCGGTCTTTCTTCCCAATATCCAGAAGCCGAGCTTTGAAAAAACTCTAGCGACGGCACGGGTGTCCGACTCACGACATCGAGGGTAGACAGCCTGCGGTCCCCTCTGAACCAACTTCGGCTAGACTAGTTACGAATCGTTGCTACGCATCGTCATCATAGTCATCGTCATCATCATCATTATCATAGCGGGCCAACATCCACGCAATGCGTTTTCGTTCTAGGTTACCCGATCCACGAGTATGTTACAAGTGGTTTCGTTATTTCGAACAAAACGACATACGAAGAACACACGCCCTATGGGTAGGAAGCACGTTTCGAGAACGACCGAGAGCGGTGAAAGAGACGAAAGGTCGACGCGCATAAGGTATCCATGGATCTTCGAAGAGAACCTTCGAAGATATGTCGGTATCCTTTCTACATGCGCGACTCGCTACTCGTACTTTCGCTCTCGTCGACTCGTTTTAGTCGCTTCGTTCGATCCCAAAGAGGAGTCTTCGATGTCCCGTTGCTAGGAGGAGAGCAAACGCAACACAGACCACGAAACATAGAAGAGAATAGGCGAGCATGATCTCTCCGACACGAGGCACTTTAGAGATTTTGTTATTCGTTTGTACGGTCTCCACGACGCAAAAAAAAAAATACGAGATCGTGGCGGCGGGTCTTTCTGTATACGGCCTCACGCAAGCGCCTCGATCTCATTTCTCTTTACGGGTGGTTTCCATTCGTAATTTTTCGTTCGATATTCGTGTCAAAGTTTAATTTTCGAAAGCTCAAGTTCCCATTTATAGTTTTATTATAAAATCATAATATTCGCAGACGGCGGGTCTTTCTGTGTACGACCTCACGCAGGCGCCTCGAATTCGTTTATGTATGTATATA
>NW_026108913.1:52500-55000 GCF_024516045.1 Bombus affinis | reverse complement strand
CTTAGCGGTAAAGCACGTATACGCATGCTGGACATACCGTAAGAATATTCTTTTATAAGCTTCAACACCTCTGTAGAGACGCGTTACCAGAAGATAACGCACTCTACAGAACGCCAAAAGGACCATCGTGCAGCTACAAATAGCTTACAACCGATGGTCTCTGCAAGAATGGCTACTCCGTAAGTACAAGCACACACGCATCCAACTTTTGTCAAATACGTGCACACAGGTCACCAGCTTCCCGACTAAGGGGAAGCTTGCCACGTTAACGGTCATTACGTCCTAGACTTCGACCCGCGGCGCAGCAGTGTAGAGAAAAAACCAGTACGAGAACGGAGGAACAGTCGAGAAATAGCGTAAAATACACTAAGACTCGAGGAGCGGTGACTGAATTCTCAACCGAGGCCGTAGAATAGCCACGCGCCCAGCGCTGTTCCGACCGAACCGTCCGGCTCGACGCTTCTCTTATAGATACCAAGGGGCCGGCCGGAAGGCCGGCGCCGGTCGGGCTAGCGGCCGCGCGCTTATGGTGCAAAACCTCCGTAGCAACGTACCGTTCGGAAGGGACGCTGGAACTTAGTCGCTCGCACGTTCAATAACTACTATATAAAGGCGATATCCAACCATCGAAATATTTTACCACAAGCATTATTAACATATTATAAATGCATTTTTACCAAAAAATTAATTTTTTTTTTCACCGAAAAATTGCATCAGTAAACATACAGTTTTATCGACTATGGACGAAAAATAACTTTATAATCGATTAAAACACGTTAAAATAACACGAAATATGTAAAAAGATATATACCTTGTAACATTAATTAACGAAAAAATTGCAAAAATATCCCAGTCGTATCAGTCCGACGGAAGCTAATTTTTCAAAAAATTCGACAAAAATGTTTAATCCGATTGTATTTAATAGAGATATAACGATCCCTGTCAAAAAAATTATACCTTATAACGCTTTTTAACGAAATAACTCGAAATAACCATTTCGGACTTTTCGCACCGGCCGAACTTCTTCAAAGTCCCAACGTCCCGTCGCATAGTTCCGTTTCTAGAAAACGTTCCAGCGACCAAATAAACGCTTAATCCCGACGTAAAACGTCGAGATACGTCCATTTGTGCAAAAATATTCCTACCTTGTAACACTTTTAAGCGAGATAACTCGAAAAAACGTGTTCGATACGGAAATTTTTCAAAGTCCCAACGAAAAAATCGAAACTTTGTAGAAGGTCTTGGGGACGACATAAACGCTTAATCCCGACGTAAAACGTCGAGATACGTCGATTTATGCAAAAATATTCCTACCTTGTAACACTTTTAAGCGAGATAACTCGAAAAAACCTTTTCGGTCTTTTCGCACCGGCCGAACTTCTTCAAAGTCCCAACGTCCCGTCGCATAGTTCCGTTTCTAGAAAACGTTCCAGCGACCAAATAAACGCTTAATCCCGACGTAAAACGTCGAGATACGTCCATTTATGCAAAAATATTCCTACCTTGTAACACTTTTAAGCGAGATAACTCGAAAAAACCTTTTCGGTCCTTTCGCACCGGCCGAACTTCTTCAAAGTCCCAACGTCCCGTCGCATAGTTCCGTTTCTAGAAAACGTTCCAGCGACCAAATAAACGCTTAATCCCGACGTAAAACGTCGAGATACGTCCATTTATGCAAATATATTCCTACCTTGTAACACTTTTAAGCGAGATAACTCGAAAAAACCTTTTCGGTCTTTTCGCACCGGCCGAACTTCTTCAAAGTCCCAACGTCCCGTCGCATAGTTCCGTTTCTAGAAAACGTTCCAGCGACCAAATAAACGCTTAATCCCGACGTAAAACGTCGAGATACGTCCATTTATGCAAATATATTCCTACCTTGTAACACTTTTAAGCGAGATAACTCGAAAAAACCTTTTCGGTCTTTTCGCACCGGCCGAACTTCTTCAAAGTCCCAACGTCCCGTCGCATAGTTCCGTTTCTAGAAAACGTTCCAGCGACCAAATAAACGCTTAATCCCGACGTAAAACGTCGAGATACGTCCATTTATGCAAAAATATTCCTACCTTGTAACACTTTTAAGCGAGATAACTCGAAAAAACCTTTTCGGTCTTTTCGCACCGGCCGAACTTCTTCAAAGTCCCAACATCCCGTCGCATAGTTCCGTTTCTAGAAAACGTTCCAGCGACCAAATAAACGCTTAATCCCGACGTAAAACGTCGAGATACGTCCATTTATGCAAATATATTCCTACCTTGTAACACTTTTAAGCGAGATAACTCGAAAAAACCTTTTCGGTCTTTTCGCACCGGCCGAACTTCTTCAAAGTCCCAACGTCCCGTCGCATAGTTCCGTTTCTAGAAAACGTTCCAGCGACCAAATAAACGCTTAATCCCGACGTAAAACGTCGAGATACGTCCATTTATGCAAATATATTCCTACCTTGTAACACTTTTAAGCGAGATAACTCGAAAAAACCTTTTCGGTCTTTTCGCACCGG
>NW_026108913.1:32500-47500 GCF_024516045.1 Bombus affinis | reverse complement strand
GGGCGCTTCGTCGCGCCTCCTCTTCTTATTGTGGAGTCTTGCCCTGATTTCGACTAGGAGGTCAATAGGAATGACTCCGGCGATAACCTGCAGTGCCTCGGTTGACGTGGTTCTATAGGCCTTGGTCACTCGGAGGAGTGCCATCCTCTGTGACCTTATCAGCTTGCTCCTCGCTTTCCCTTTCAGTAGGTCGCTCCAGCCGGCTGCGGCGTATGTGGTTATCGGCTCGTACAGCCCTCTGTACAGAGTACGCATGGCCGCGTGTCCGAGTCCCCATTTCGCCTTGGCCACCCTCGCGAGGCTGTTGAAGAGTTTTTGACACTTACCTGTTATTGCCTCCACGTGCTTGTTGACTTTTAGCCCTCCTTCGAGGTGCACTCCAAGGTATTTGATTGCCTGCTCCATCCTTATATTCCTGCCGCTAATCTTAATAATCGGTGGCCTCTCCGCGTCCAGCTTACCTTTGACGAGCAGCATCTCCGTTTTCTGTGCCGATAACGTTAGCTTCTTCCTGGTGCACCAGGTAGAGACTCGGGTAACTACCTCCTGTCCCTTTCCCTGGAGCTCGTTCCTCGTGTTGCCGGCAATTAGAATCACGATGTCGTCCGCGTACGCGATGGGTTCGCACCCCGTCGCGTTTTCCGCTAGCTCAGCCAGCAGGTCATCAAATACGAGATTCCAGAAACTTGGTCCCAGTACCGACCCCTGCGGGCATCCTTTCGTGACGGGCTTGCTCACTGCTTCGTTTTTCCCAGCAATCTGTACGGTTCTTTCGGAGAAGTAGCTCCTTGTTAACCGGTACAGGTTGTCGGGGCATTCTCTTCTTTTGAGCTCGTGCAGCACGTTCGGCCACCAGACGTTGTCGAAGGCTCCTGATATATCGAGTGCTATTGCGAGGACGTACCTCTTCTCGCTCATTTGCTCGATTTTCTCGCGGAGCTTGATGATCGCGTCCACCGTCGATCTTCCGGGGCGAAAGCCATATTGTCTGTCGGAGGAGAGCGCGTGGTCGTGGAAGATAGGTGCCATCCTGGTGGCCATTAGCCTTTCTAGCAGCTTGCCTATCATGGAGAGCAGACAGATTGGCCTGTAGGATTTCGGATTGCTTCTGTCCCGATCCGGTCCCTTGGGGATGGTGATAACATTTGCGACCTTCCACCGTTTGGGGAATATTCCCCAGGCGAGGCAGCCGTTCATGAGCCTTAGGAGCTCCTGGTGTATTCTTCCCCAGGCCCGTTGGATTATTTCGACCTCAATCAGGTCGGGGCCTGGGCACTTCCCCTTCCTCAGCCGTTTCACGGCGTCACTGAGTTCCTCGAGGCTGAATTCAGGGGTGTCTTCTACGTTGGGGGGGTTTGTCGAGTTCCGCCTTATTTCCTTCTGCTCCTCCGTTTCGGCGTCTTCCTCGTCGTCGGGTAGAAGTGCGGACAACATCGCTGCCGCGGTCGTTCGCCAGTTGGAGGTATATCCGAGCGGCGTCTTCAGCGTCGATGTTGTTTCCTCTCCTCTGAGTTTCCTTGCGACTGTTTTGTAAGCGATGCCCCAAGGTTCCCTGTTACCCTCTTTGGTGACGAAGTCCTGCCAGCTCTGGATTTTTGCTCTTGCCAGCATCCTCTTATACTCCTTTTGCGTTGACCTGTACCGCAGCTTCTCCTGCTCCCTCGTAGCGGGGTCCCTGGCCCCCTGATACCTTCTTCTCGCCTGGTAGGTGTTTCTCTTTGCTCTGGTGAGCTCGGGCGTCCACCAGGGTACTGACCTGTAGTACCATTTCTTCTTTGGGATGGCGGTGTCGCAGGCACCTATCAGGGTTGCCTGGAGTTGCCCGGCCATTCTTTCGACGTCCTCTGCCTGCTGGAGGGTTGTTTCTTTGAGTGCCTCCATTTTCTCTGTGAGGGCACTCTGAAATAGCTCCCAGTTGGCTTTTCGCGTGTTATAGCGTCTTTCCTGAAGCTGCGGTGTGGTGCTTCTCGTCCCGAAGTCGAGGAGCGTCTCCAGTATCCGGTGGTCACTGGAGGTACCATCTTCGCGTATCCTCCAGCCCTTTACAAGGAGTATTGCCTCTGGGCTCGCCATCGTCACGTCTATGTTTGATCGCCCTCGAGTTGTTTCAAACGTGTGGGGTTGTCCTGGTTGATTCAGGACATGGAGACCGTACTGCGCTATGACTGCCTCTAGGGCCTCGCCTCTGTCGTCGGTGCTCCTGCTGCACCACAGCGGTGATTTTGCGTTCGCATCCAGGCCGATGATGATCCTCTTGCCTCTGAGACACCGTAGTACCTTCTCCAACTGTTGCACGCCGACCTCGATGTTTCCTGTCGGCGGAAAGTACAGGCTTGCCGCGTACACCTCTGTTTCCCCGTCGCTTATCTGCACGCAGGAACAGTGTGTTGTGCAGAGTTCGGCGACCTCGAGGGGCGTTAGGGTCTCTGATTTTATCCCTACGGCCGCCATTGGCGGGTTGTGCTTCGACCCTCTGCAGGCGATCGCGACTCCTGTGCCGAATCCGGGTATTTTCCCATCGACGCTGTATGGTTCTTGCATTAATATTATGTCATCCCCATCGGCGTCCATTTGCGTCCGGATCTCATAAGGAGTTGTTTTGGATCGCTGCATGTTGTGCTGCAGGATCCTTATTTCCCTTTTCCTCCCAAGTCCTCTTCTGTCCCTGCGTTGCTCTTTATACATATTGCGTCCTTGCTATTATTGCTTCCAAGGCTTTCGTATACATTGGGCATTTCGCGTTGGAAGCTGCGTGGTCGCCCTTCCTCCCTGCTCTCTTGCAGTTTACGCAGGTGGCGTGCCCATCCTTATCTTTGCACTCTTTAGTGCTGTGCCCACTTTCTGCACAGTGCGCGCAGATTTCGTAGTTAACGCGGCAATATTTTGCCACGTGTCCGTATCCTTGACACTTGTAGCAGCGACTAATTGCTATGTAATCTTTAACTTTGCAGGCATTCCATGAGAGGAAGATCTTACCTTTCAATAGTTTCTCCCTTACCTGGGGGGGCACTTCGATGACCCAGTTCGTCTCCTCTTGATCCTTTCTGCCGGTCCTGAAGCAGAACTTGATGGCTGCAACGTCGTCCTCATTTAGTCTTTCTTGGTTCTGCTTCCTCATGCAGGCCAGGATCTCCTTCTCTGGAATGTCCCTCGGGACGTCGTAGATGATCATCCTGGGGGGTCTCCGCTGCGGCGTGCTAGCTTTTAGTCCAGCCTCCTTTAGTTTCGAGTTCTCGGTGAACTCTTTTAGGCTCTCCGGCTTCGTCGTCTCAACGGCTAGGCCGTTTCCCTTTATTTTCCGGACGGCCGTAACTTGGATTCCTCTCTTGCGGGGATTCACTAGGGTGAACACCGCGTCAAGTGCTTCTTCGCTCGTTTGAATCTCGCCACCTTCTCTTTCCGGTCGAATTATGACCACATTTTTGGGCGGCTTGACCGCCGTCTGCTCGACCTTGTTGCTCGTTATCTTTACTTTTTCGGCATATGTCGGCTCCCTCTGTTCCTGCTGCGTCGTTCTCAAGACGGCTGTTTCTAGCCGCCTGGTTGCTTTGTTGACGGCGTTCATTATCGCCGTTTCCTTATTCTTCTCATCTCCGGCACTCTGCTCTAGCCTGCCTGTCAGGTAGCTATTATGGAGCAGTAGCTCGTCAACAATGCCCCTCATTTCTTTGAAGTGCCGTAGGATTACTGCGGCGTGTTCCTTGTTTATTTTCCTGGCCGAGTCTAAGCAGAACGCCGTGACCTTCCTCTCTATGTCACTGGCCTGTGCCTTTATATCGGGCACTTGCCGCTTATCCTCCCCGGCCAATCTCTCCTCATCTCTGGGGGGGTTGTTTCTCCCCAGGCTTGCTCTCATCGTCTTCTCTGGTATCCTCGGGCTTGGAGTGGCCTCGTTCTTTTCCATCTGTTTCCTCAGGGGTTGGAGGACCACTCTGGCCTCTGCGCCTGGCGACGAGTGCCCTAGCGTCGGCATCACCGGCTCCTTGCCGCTTCTTGCGGCTGCCGCTGCGGCTGTTCGCTTCCCGGTGGCTATGTCCAGCGGCGTATTGAATCCCCCTCGCGGACTTTCAGTTGGCGCTTTGTTCCCGCGAGCACTCCCGCGCTGAGTCCGGCGGCGTGCTCTTCACAGTTCAAAACCCCTGGGTTTGAATTTGAATTTGAATTTGCCGCCTAGCAGCGTGCTCTTGGTTCCCAAGATGCCCGGGCGGCGGCGCTTCGGTCGCTCGACCCAAGATGGCTGCCGCGCGTCCGCTAACCTATCCTCCCGCACGTGGCACTTTGTTTTGCTTTTCTCGCGCTTATTGCGGCAATTTCCACTAAACTTTCGGTGTGCACTACGTTTTTAGCACTCGCACTATCTATTATTTTAGTTTTCGTGCCCGAGATCTTCGATTTTCGCGTTTTTGTCCGCCACGTGGCCTAACCTCACTTCGCGCACGCGGCACTTACTTTTGTTTTTCCGCGCTTATTGCGGCAATTTTCACTAAACTTTCGGTGTGCACTATGTTTTTTAGCACTCGCACTACCTATTATTTTAGTTTCGTGCCCGAGATCTTCGATTTACGCGTTTTTGTCCGCCACGTGGCCTAACCTCGCTTCGCACACGCGGCACTTTCTTTGCTTTTCCGCGCTTATTGCGGAAATCTCCACTAATATTTTTGCATGCACTTTATTTTAAGCACTAACTCTGCCTATTGAATTATTTTTCGCTCCCGAGATCTTTGATTTTTCGGTTTTTCCTATCCGTCGCGTCAGCTAACCTCACTTTTCGCACGTGGCGATTTACATTAGCTTTTTTCGCTCTGAATTCGGCGATCTCCACGATTCTTTTTAACTACACGTTTTCCTCGGCACTCCCACTTTGCTTTAAATTAATTTTTACGCCCGAACTTTTTAATTTGCCCGGTTTTTTCGTTTATAGACTGCGGAGCGACGTGCACGCGTCCGTCCCACTTGCCGCCATCTTGGAAACTAGTAGATAGGGACAAGTAGTATTGAGCGATTAGGGGCTCGACCGTTGGGCCGGCCACGCCATTCCCGGAGTATAGCACTCATACTGGCTTCGCTAGATGTTATTTATATCCTACTTTCTGACGTCCAATGCCCGGGGAACGGCGCGCATAGGTGGTCGGCGCGCGACTTGGAAAAACCCTGCCCTCTCCTTTCGGGTCAGTGGGCAAGTTGAACCTACCCTTTCGGGCGGCAGCTCGCTTAGCCGGCGCCGCGCGATGCGCGCATCGCGCAGCACCGTTACCAGCGGGGGCCACGGGGAGGCGGAGCTGCCAGCATATAGCTCGGTCCCAGCAGGTTGGCTTTGCAGCCGATTGTCCCTGCACCGTCACGGCACTCATTTGCGTGAGCGTCGCCTGCACTGACGGTCGCAGGTCTTATCTCCGGCTCGTGTTGGTTTTCTTGTCCTCTTATCCTTAGTTCTCTTCCTGTTCCCAGTGTTTTGTGTATTGTCCTGTCATGGGTCCTGTGTTTTCGTGCGTGTATCCCTTCTTCGCTGTTTTATCTTCTTCTTCTTCGTCTCCTTCCTGCTCCTCTACTATTGGGTGTCGCCGCCTTCTTCTTCGGAGAGTCCCTCTTCGTTGGTTTCTTCCTCTTGTTCCCGTCGTTGTACGGGCACGCACTGGGCCAGTCTTGGACTATGCCTTAGAGGCCGGCCTGCCTGCCCCTCCAGTTGCGTCGATCCTCTTCCTGGCAGTCGCCCTGGCTGCGTTGCGCCTCCCATTTCTCGTAGGGCGTTCCTTCTCTTCTCCTCCTTCGCTTGGAGTACTTTCCTTGCAAACTGACAGAAGTGGGGGTATACGTCTTTTGTTACGTACTCCCGCTTTTCTTCCGGCCAGCGCAGATCGAGTTCTCCCAGTGCATTTCGGAATTCCTGCCTTTCTTCATCGAAGATTGGACAGTCTTCTAAGATGTGATGGGCGGTTTCTATTTCGCCGCATTCACATGTGTCCAATTCGCTGAGGTTGAATGACTTGAGCTTACCGTTGAAATCCCCGTGGCCGCTAATGAACTGTGTCGTGTAGTGGTCGGGTCTCACCCAGCGGTTCTCCAGTCTGTCCTTGATGCTAGCAAAGTAGTCGAAGGTCGTCCTGCCCTTTGGCGTTGTTTGCCAGCGCTCTTGCCACTTATCTAACGCCTCGCCGACAATGGATTTCTCGTCGGGCGCTTCGTCGCGCCTCCTCTTCTTATTGTGGAGTCTTGCCCTGATTTCGACTAGGAGGTCAATAGGAATGACTCCTGCGATAACCTGCAGTGCCTCGGTTGACGTGGTTCTATAGGCCTTGGTCACTCGGAGGAGTGCCATCCTCTGTGACCTTATCAGCTTGCTCCTCGCTTTCCCTTTCAGTAGGTCGCTCCAGCCGGCTGCGGCGTATGTGGTTATCGGCTCGTACAGCCCTCTGTACAGAGTACGCATGGCCGCGTGTCCGAGTCCCCATTTCGCCTTGGCCACCCTCGCGAGGCTGTTGAAGAGTTTTTGACACTTACCTGTTATTGCCTCCACGTGCTTGTTGACTTTTAGCCCTCCTTCGAGGTGCACTCCGAGGTATTTGATTGCCTGCTCCATCCTTATATTCCTGCCGCTAATCTTAATAATCGGTGGCCTCTCCGCGTCCAGCTTACCTTTGACGAGAAGCATCTCCGTTTTCTGTGCCGATAACGTTAGCTTCTTCCTGGTGCACCAGGTAGAGACTCGGGTAACTACCTCCTGTCCCTTTTCCTGGAGCTCGTTCCTCGTGTTGCCGGCAATTAGAATCACGATGTCGTCCGCGTACGCGATGGGTTCGCACCCTGTCGCGTTTCCCGCTAGCTCAGCCAGCAGGTCATCAAATACGAGATTCCAGAAACTTGGTCCCAGTACCGATCCCTGCGGGCATCCTTTCGTGACGGGCTTGCTCACTGCTTCGTTTTTCCCAGCAACCTGTACGGTTCTTTCGGAGAAGTAGCTCCTTGTTAACCGGTACAGGTTGTCGGGGCATTCTCTTCTTTTGAGCTCGTGCAGCACGTTCGGCCACCAGACGTTGTCGAAGGCTCCTGATATATCGAGTGCTATTGCGAGGACGTACCTCTTCTCGCTCATTTGCTCGATTTTCTCGCGGAGCTTGATGATCGCGTCCACCGTCGATCTTCCGGGGCGAAAGCCATATTGTCTGTCGGAAGAGAGCGCGTGGTCGTGGAAGATAGGTGCCATCCTGGTGGCCATTAGCCTTTCTAGCAGCTTGCCTATCATGGAGAGCAGACAGATTGGCCTGTAGGATTTCGGATTGCTTCTGTCCCGATCCGGTCCCTTGGGGATGGTGATAACATTTGCGACCTTCCACCGTTTGGGGAATATTCCCCAGGCGAGGCAGCCGTTCATGAGCCTTAGGAGCTCCTGGTGTATTCTTCCCCAGGCCCGTTGGATTATTTCGACCTCAATCAGGTCGGGGCCTGGGCACTTCCCCTTCCTCAGCCGTTTCACGGCGTCACTGAGTTCCTCGAAGCTGAATTCAGGGGTGTCTTCTACGTTGGGGGGGTTTGTCGAGTTCCGCCTTATTTCCTTCTGCTCCTCCGTTTCGGTGTCTTCCTCGTCGTCGGGTAGAAGTGCGGACAACATCGCTGCCGCGGTCGTTCGCCAGTTGGAGGTATGTCCGAGCGGCGTCTTCAGCGTCGATGTTGTTTCCTCTCCTCTGAGTTTCCTTGCGACTGTTTTGTAAGCGATGCCCCAAGGTTCCCTGTTACCCTCTTTGGTGACGAAGTCCTGCCAGCTCTGGATTTTTGCTCTTGCCAGCATCCTCTTATACTCCTTTCGTGTTGACCTGTACCGCAGCTTCTCCTGCTCCCTCGTAGCGGGGTCCCTGGCCCCCTGATACCTTCTTCTCGCCTGGTAGGTGTTTCTCTTTGCTCTGGTGAGTTCGGGCGTCCACCAGGGTACTGACCTGTAGTACCATTTCTTCTTTGGGATGGCGGTGTCGCAGGCACCTATCAGGGTTGCCTGGAGTTGCCCGGCCATTCTTTCGACGTCCTCTGCCTGCTGGAGGGTTGTTTCTTTGAGTGCCTCCATTTTCTCTGTGAGGGCACTCTGAAATACCTCCCAGTTGGCTTTTCGCGTGTTATAGCGTCTTTCCTGAAGCTGCGGTGTGGTGCTTCTCGTCCCGAAGTCGAGGAGCGTCTCCAGTATCCGGTGGTCACTGGAGGTACCATCTTCGCGTATCCTCCAGCCCTTTACAAGGAGTATTGCCTCTGGGCTCGCCATCGTCACGTCTATGTTTGATCGCCCTCGAGTTGTTTCAAACGTGTGGGGTTGTCCTGGTTGATTCAGGACATGGAGACCGTACTGCGCTATGACTGCCTCTAGGGCCTCGCCTCTGTCGTCGGTGCTCCTGCTGCACCACAGCGGTGATTTTGCGTTCGCATCCAGGCCGATGATGATCCTCTTGCCTCTGAGACACCGTAGTACCTTCTCCAACTGTTGCACGCCGACCTCGATGTTTCCTGTCGGCGGAAAGTACAGGCTTGCCGCGTACACCTCTGTTTCCCCGTCGCTTATCTGCACGCAGGAACAGTGTGTTGTGCAGAGTTCGGCGACCTCGAGGGGCGTTAGGGTCTCTGATTTTATCCCTACGGCCGCCATTGGCGGGTTGTGCTTCGACCCTCTGCAGGCGATCGCGACTCCTGTGCCGAATCCGGGTATTTTCCCATCGACGCTGTATGGTTCTTGCATTAATATTATGTCATCCCCATCGGCGTCCATTTGCGTCCGGATCTCATAAGGAGTTGTTTTGGATCGCTGCATGTTGTGCTGCAGGATCCTTATTTCCCTTTTCCTCCCAAGTCCTCTTCTGTCCCTGCGTTGCTCTTTATACATATTGCGTCCTTGCTATTATTGCTTCCAAGGCTTTCGTATACATTGGGCATTTCGCGTTGGAAGCTGCGTGGTCGCCCTTCCTCCCTGCTCTCTTGCAGTTTACGCAGGTGGCGTGCCCATCCTTATCTTTGCACTCTTTAGTGCTGTGCCCACTTTCTGCACAGTGCGCGCAGATTTCGTAGTTAACGCGGCAATATTTTGCCACGTGTCCGTATCCTTGACACTTGTAGCAGCGACTAATTGCTATGTAATCTTTAACTTTGCAGGCATTCCATGAGAGGAAGATCTTACCTTTCAATAGTTTCTCCCTTACCTGGGGGGGCACTTCGATGACCCAGTTCGTCTCCTCTTGATCCTTTCTGCCGGTCCTGAAGCAGAACTTGATGGCTGCAACGTCGTCCTCATTTAGTCTTTCTTGGTTCTGCTTCCTCATGCAGGCCAGGATCTCCTTCTCTGGAATGTCCCTCGGGACGTCGTAGATGATCATCCTGGGGGGTCTCCGCTGCGGCGTGCTAGCTTTTAGTCCAGCCTCCTTTAGTTTCGAGTTCTCGGTGAACTCTTTTAGGCTCTCCGGCTTCGTCGTCTCAACGGCTAGGCCGTTTCCCTTTATTTTCCGGACGGCCGTAACTTGGATTCCTCTCTTGCGGGGATTCACTAGGGTGAACACCGCGTCAAGTGCTTCTTCGCTCGTTTGAATCTCGCCACCTTCTCTTTCCGGTCGAATTATGACCACATTTTTGGGCGGCTTGACCGCCGTCTGCTCGACCTTGTTGCTCGTTATCTTTACTTTTTCGGCATATGTCGGCTCCCTCTGTTCCTGCTGCGTCGTTCTCAAGACGGCTGTTTCTAGCCGCCTGGTTGCTTTGTTGACGGCGTTCATTATCGCCGTTTCCTTATTCTTCTCATCTCCGGCACTCTGCTCTAGCCTGCCTGTCAGGTAGCTATTATGGAGCAGTAGCTCGTCAACAATGCCCCTCATTTCTTTGAAGTGCCGTAGGATTACTGCGGCGTGTTCCTTGTTTATTTTCCTGGCCGAGTCTAAGCAGAACGCCGTGACCTTCCTCTCTATGTCACTGGCCTGTGCCTTTATATCGGGCACTTGCCGCTTATCCTCCCCGGCCAATCTCTCCTCATCTCTGGGGGGGTTGTTTCTCCCCAGGCTTGCTCTCATCGTCTTCTCTGGTATCCTCGGGCTTGGAGTGGCCTCGTTCTTTTCCATCTGTTTCCTCAGGGGTTGGAGGACCACTCTGGCCTCTGCGCCTGGCGACGAGTGCCCTAGCGTCGGCATCACCGGCTCCTTGCCGCTTCTTGCGGCTGCCGCTGCGGCTGTTCGCTTCCCGGTGGCTATGTCCAGCGGCGTATTGAATCCCCCTCGCGGACTTTCAGTTGGCGCTTTGTTCCCGCGAGCACTCCCGCGCTGAGTCCGGTGGCGTGCTCTTCACAGTTCAAAACCCCTGGGTTTGAATTTGAATTTGAATTTGCCGCCTAGCAGCGTGCTCTTGGTTCCCAAGATGCCCGGGCGGCGGCGCTTCGGTCGCTCGACCCAAGATGGCTGCCGCGCGTCCGCTAACCTATCCTCCCGCACGTGGCACTTTGTTTTGCTTTTCTCGCGCTTATTGCGGCAATTTCCACTAAACTTTCGGTGTGCACTATGTTTTTAGCACTCGCACTATCTATTATTTTAGTTTTCGTGCCCGAGATCTTCGATTTTCGCGTTTTTGTCCGCCACGTGGCCTAACCTCACTTCGCGCACGCGGCACTTTCTTTTGTTTTCCGCGCTTATTGCGGCAATTTTCACTAAACTTTCGGTGTGCACTATGTTTTTTAGCACTCGCACTACCTATTATTTTAGTTTCGTGCCCGAGATCTTCGATTTACGCGTTTTTGTCCGCCACGTGGCCTAACCTCGCTTCGCACACGCGGCACTTTCTTTGCTTTTTCCGCGCTTATTGCGGAAATCTCCACTAATATTTTTGCATGCACTTTATTTTAAGCACTAACTCTGCCTATTGAATTATTTTTCGCTCCCGAGATCTTTGATTTTTCGGTTTTTCCTTTCCGTCGCGTCAGCTAACCTCACTTTTCGCACGTGGCGATTTACATTAGCTTTTTTCGCTCTGAATTCGGCGATCTCCACGATTCTTTTTAACTACACGTTTTCCTCGGCACTCCCACTTTGCTTTAAATTAATTTTTACGCCCGAACTTTTTAATTTGCCCGGTTTTTTCGTTTATAGACTGCGGAGCGACGTGCACGCGTCCGTCCCACTTGCCGCCATCTTGGAAACAGTAGATAGGGACAGAGGGAATCTCGTTAATCCATTCATGCGCGTCACTAATTAGATGACGAGGCATTTGGCTATAATCTATGTCTTATTACAAGTACACACTTCCGAGGTACCCCCTCGTAAGGTTCTAAAATTTTATGTTACCTCAATTGATTGAACAATTTCTGGTAACACTTGACAACGGACAAACGAAGATTTGTGTATATAATAAATAATAATAAAATAATTTCATATGTACAATTTGAGTATTGAGTAAATAAATAAATAAATAACATGTAAGACGTAGACATATCTGGGATGTTTATTTCTTTTTTGGTTAATAATCGTTTCGAGTTTTTAATCATCGATAAATATATTGCACAGCTCTATTGAGCTTCTTAATACATTTAAAAGCATTGTCTTGATCTCGTTGTTGGCGATTCCCAACCGCTTGAGGACTTTTTCAGTATTAGGCGTGATAGTGCCTCTACTGCCCAAGACCACCGGGAGAATCTCTCCTCCTTTGGCGTTAAATGTTTCCTTTAATGCCCTTAGGCATGGCCGATACTTTTCTACTTTCTCTTTTTCGGCTAAGGCCAGGTAGTTTTTGTTCTCGTAGCGGACAGTTACGTCGACCACGAGAACCCTTTCCCCGTTTTTGATTACGAGGTCCGGTTTGAATAAACTGCCCTCGGCCTTAATCGTCGGCTCTACAAATACTTCATTCTTTTTGTTATTTTTCAATTTTTCTTCAAGGAGAGATTTGACCTCGTCGTGCCTCTTGATTCTTAAGCCTTTGGTGTGCTGACACAGCCCAAGTATGTGTCCAAGGGTCTCGGGCTGGGCTCGACATCTTCGACATGTTATATCAATGTTTTTGTCGGCCCGTGCCAGCACCGATCTTGTACCAAAGGTGTTAGTTCTCAATCGAAGGGCATCGATGAGTCTCGATGGCTTGAGCAGACTATGGTCCTCAAGCCACAAGTTGCCAGTATGGTTTTTAATGAAATCAGGGACGCCTTGTCCCTGGCATTTTAGATCAGCCCATTGGCTGATATGCTCTTTCCTTAAACGTTTTCGAGCTTTCTCAATATCCTCCAAGGAGGCTGGCCAATTGATCCGCAAGGAGTTGGCCGTTTGCTTTAGCTTTTTATTGGCTGCTTCGTCGATAAGGCCAGCGACTGCTGGATCGATCGAGTTAGCGATCTTTATTGCACTTTTTAGGATACCGAGTTTGATTATGTGTTCAAATCTCGGTATTCCCAATCCTCCACAGGCCTTTGGAGTGTAAAAGAAGCCTGTGGCAGTGGAAGGCATGAGGTGTAGAATAATTTTGATTTCCTGTCTGACCTCGCTGTCTAGTAGTTTGAGCACGGTATCACTTGGCGGACTTACAAGTAGATGGTAAATATAGCGAGGGAAGATGTATTTAGTTAGAAGTTCCAGCTTCTGGCCCGGCTTAAGGGAGAGTTTCCTCACCCTTTTCACCACGCTCAGAAGTTCTGGAACAATAACACCACAATGGACGCCTTTCCAGGGACCGATTTTGGCGCCCAGGTATTTGAAAGCCTCATCGGGATCTACATTGGGCATTGATTGATTCCCGAATTTAAGTCCTGGTTCTTTAATGAACCAGGTATCTTTTTTGGCCACAACCTCGAAGGTTTGGCATTTTTCAATTGAGAGATTCATTTGGAGGCTTAACAAATAGTCGGCAAGGATGTCTACTTGGTGTTGCGCTTCCCTCGCGTCCGCTCCAAGTAATACAATATCGTCAGCGAAGGCCAGAACTGAGACTTTTCGATTCTGACTAACATTGATTCCACTAGTTTGTGTCTCAATTTCATCCAGCAGTGGCTCTAGGCATAAATTAAAAAGTAAAGGCGATAGGGGGTCGCCTTGCTTAACTCCTCGGCGGATCATGATCTCGACCCCGCCATCTTTAGTTTTAATAGTAGTTTTGATATTATTATACATTTCGTCAATTAAGTCGACGATAGGGGCGGGCACACCCTTTTTTGCCAGACAAGGTTTTAAAGCTACATGAGGCACTGTATCGAAAGCTTTTGAGATATCCACAATAGTGAATATCCCACCGCTATTTATTTTGCTATAGTTTAGGGCTGAATTAAACAATTCGATATTAATTTTACATCCGTTTTCGGATGTAAAGCCCTTTTGTCTCATATTCAATACAGCGCCTTTTCTTATCCTCCCGTCGATAATGGAGGAGAAGATTCGGCCTAAAATCGGACTAATAGTAATGGGTCTCCAGTTCTCGACCGAGCTGCTTGGCTTATTTAATTTAGGAATGAGAGTTGTTCTATTCTCCTTCCATACGGAGGGAAAATAAGAGTAATATAATAGTATATTGTAAATTTTTGCCATTATGATAGGCAGGCCGGGGATGGTTAAATGATCACTTTGCAATCCATCCGGTCCTGCTGCAGCTTTCTTTCTAATTTTGCCGATTCTCTCCCCCACATCCTCAGCCGTTATCGGCGGGAAGATCTCGGATAGGGATAGTTTGGGGGCCCTCGTAACTGGAATCGGGACATATGTGGTACCCACTTGTCCCCACAGCTTATCGTAAAGCCCCCTCACTTCCTCAGATCCGGGAGGTTGCCTGGCTGGTTCGAGATATGCCTGATCATTATTGACCACGGCATCAGCCAGTCTCCTTGGGCACTCATGGAATAACTCCTGGCAACGAGCGTATGAGAATCGCTTCCTGGAGTTTCTATTGTTTCTTTTAGAATTTTTGGCTGCTCTTGGTCTTTTAGTTTTCTTTTTATCCAGTTGGTTTTTAAGTTTATTTATAAGCTCGTATAGAGCTGTGCGTATAAAGTGATCGAGTCTCTCCGTTAGGGATTCTCGATCATCTTGGTACTCATCCCAGATTGACATCAACCGACTGTAAACCTCCTTTAAAATAGGGGGCACCTCGGTTGGCTTACTAATTTCATCTTTAAGTAAGAGCTTCCACTCTTGGGCAAGCTCGCTCTCGTTGCGGCCTACAGGCGAGCCAAAGCTGGCATTGCCTGAACTAACGAGATCGCACCCTCCCTCTGTTGCCAGTGAGGTAGCATCTTGGGGGCTTTCCTCACCAATTAAATTTAATTTTTTTCTTTGATACTTTATTTGGTCGATCGTTTTTGTGGTGAGGAATTTGCTAATTTCTTTATTGGGATGTTTATGGTTTTTGAATATTTCCCAAAGCCCCTTCAAGCGTGCTACCTCTTCTACTTTCCAAGTTTTAGTATTTTCTTCTGGGGGGTCCGCTCCCCTTCTTTTAATATTTCTAACGGCAGGGTGCGCATGCCGTTCGTGGGTGGATAGCCCTCTGCGCGATCCAAAGCTCATGGGACAGGCCTCGCACTGAAACTCTCCTGTCATGGAGGCCTGGCTGCTAGCGCCACCACACTTAGGTATGTGGCATCTAGCCCCATGAAGCTTTGGGAAGCATTTCGCGCAGTTAATACAAGACCAAAAGATCGGGGCATCCGGGTGGTGTTGTGTTAAATGCCTATCCAGATCCGACAGATTTAGGAAGAAAAGGTTAATTTCCCTTTTCTCACATACTGGACAGGTAACCCGATTGCCCACGAGCGGCACAGTGATTAAACTCATAGCCGGGGACGTAGCTTGGTCGTTATCCGTAGTCCCCTCTGAAGCGGATAAATCCGCCACAGCGCCTCCGGGACTGAGAGGCGCTGCGTCCGAGGCACTATTCATATTAACATCGAATTTTATAATAAATTTTGAAATCGATATAGTGTTCCAATTGTAAGCCAAATCGTTGTCCTTAGGTCGTTCCGGTCGTCAACTGAGTGAAGGAACGAGTTCCAAGTTTACTTTACTATGGGCTCCATTATTC
>NW_026108913.1:20000-27500 GCF_024516045.1 Bombus affinis | reverse complement strand
CAGAGAGAGACAGATAGAGAGGAACGACACGCAACGCAAGCAGTCTTAGGTTTACGTGAGCAACCCTCAGCCAGGCGTGGTCCAGGAATTGTATCCGTGGACCGCAATGTGCGTTCGAAATGTCGATGTTCATGTGTCCTGCAGTTCACACGTTGACGCGCAATTAGCTGCGTTCTTCATCGACCCACGAGCCAAGTGATCCACCGTTCAGGGTAATCTTTTCATATATTTTTTAAAACTCTTGTACTCCATGTACTCTTAATACTCGGTTCGAGCGAAGCCGAGATCCGACACGACCGACCAACGGGAATCGGACGCGCAGAAGTCGCCGGAAGATCGACGACACGAAAACGTTCGAAAATGAAATCCGACGAACGCGCGAAGATACGCGCGTCCGCCGGCCGGGCGAAAAGTACATTATGATATATAACAACCATCGAGATCGAAGCTCCGTTCGTCAGGAAACGACGGGGATATAACACCCGATTCTGAATCCTCTGTGCAGCACACGATCTCGCGAAGAAATACGCACGGTGGCTAGCCCATATATATATATATGTGTGTGTGTGTATATATAATACGATATGCATTCCTCTCGTCCAATTATTCAAGAAAAAGAGCGTGCGCCTCCATCGTTCGGGTGATGTAAAGATTCGATGGGACTCGCGCGACCCTCGGCCTCGAGCGGTCTTTCCTCCCAATATCCAGAAGCCGAGCTTTGAAAAAACTCTAGCGACGGCACGGGTGTCCGACTCACGACATCGAGGCTTCGAAGTCGGCGATCTCCTCCGAACGGATGGCGATCGCGACGACTCAAAGCGTGAAAAATCGACGAAAGAGAACACATCTCCGTTCAGGTGATTGTTTTTTTTAAAAAATAAAAAAATTCGATGGGACTCGCATCCATCTACCTCGCGCGGTCTTTCTTCCCAATATCCAGAAGCCGAGCTTTGAAAAAACTTCAGCGACGGCACGGGTGTCCGACTCACGACAACGAGGATAGACAGCCTGCGGTCCCCTCTGAACGGGTTATATGCGACGAACTAGACGAACTTTAGTCGTTCAGGTGGTATAAAAAAAAAAAATTCGATGGGACGCACGCGCAGCCGTCGTCCTCGAGCGGTCTTTCTTCCCAATATCCAGAAGCCGAGCTTTGAAAAAACTCTAGCGACGGCACGGGTGTCCGACTCACGACATCGAGGGTAGACAGCCTGCGGTCCCCTCTGAACCAACTTCGGCTAGACTAGTTACGAATCGTTGCTACGCATCGTCATCATAGTCATCGTCATCATCATCATTATCATAGCGGGCCAACATCCACGCAATGCGTTTTCGTTCTAGGTTACCCGATCCACGAGTATGTTACAAGTGGTTTCGTTATTTCGAACAAAACGACATACGAAGAACACACGCCCTATGGGTAGGAAGCACGTTTCGAGAACGACCGAGAGCGGTGAAAGAGACGAAAGGTCGACGCGCATAAGGTATCCATGGATCTTCGAAGAGAACCTTCGAAGATATGTCGGTATCCTTTCTACATGCGCGACTCGCTACTCGTACTTTCGCTCTCGTCGACTCGTTTTAGTCGCTTCGTTCGATCCCAAAGAGGAGTCTTCGATGTCCCGTTGCTAGGAGGAGAGCAAACGCAACACAGACCACGAAACATAGAAGAGAATAGGCGAGCATGATCTCTCCGACACGAGGCACTTTAGAGATTTTGTTATTCGTTTGTACGGTCTCCACGACGCAAAAAAAAAAATACGAGATCGTGGCGGCGGGTCTTTCTGTATACGGCCTCACGCAAGCGCCTCGATCTCATTTCTCTTTACGGGTGGTTTCCATTCGTAATTTTTCGTTCGATATTCGTGTCAAAGTTTAATTTTCGAAAGCTCAAGTTCCCATTTATAGTTTTATTATAAAATCATAATATTCGCAGACGGCGGGTCTTTCTGTGTACGACCTCACGCAGGCGCCTCGAATTCGTTTATGTATGTATATATATATATATATATATATATATGTATCTCTTCATCCCGATGATCGAGAGAGAGTGCCACCTTCTCTTCATATAGTTTCGTAGCTGGAGGGTCGTCTCCTCCTTATGTCTTTTCATCATTTTGCCAACGGAGTAAGCCACGCTCCGGGCGAATTTAACTGTTCTTTGTTAAAGTATATAGCTTGTTGATACGTCGTATATACTTTGGTTCGTCGATATAGGAGGAGTACGGCTCCTTACCGACTTATACAGTTTCGTATTTTTCAAGTGTTCAAGTCAAATTCTTTAAGTTTTTGTGTTATATCGTTAATGATCCTTCCGCAGGTTCACCTACGGAAACCTTGTTACGACTTTTACTTCCTCTAAATGATCAAGTTTGGTCATCTTCCCGGTAACATCGGCAATGCTTATCACATTGGCCGCGCACCAGTCCGAAGACCTCACTAAATCATTCAATCGGTAGTAGCGACGGGCGGTGTGTACAAAGGGCAGGGACGTAATCAACGCGAGCTTATGACTCGCGCTTACTGGGAATTCCTCGTTCATGGGGAATAATTGCAAGCCCCAATCCCTAGCACGAAGGAGGTTCAGCGGGTTACCCGGGCCTTTCGGCCAGGGAAAACACGCTGATTCCTTCAGTGTAGCGCGCGTGCGGCCCAGAACATCTAAGGGCATCACAGACCTGTTATTGCTCAATCTCGTGCGGCTAGAAGCCGCCTGTTCCTCTAAGAAGATTTGTTTGTACGTTGGTAGTAAAAACCCACCGACCGAAGCCGGGGGCCTTCGAGATACCATAAGTTACGTCTATTTAGCAGGCTAGAGTCTCGTTCGTTATCGGAATTAACCAGACAAATCGCTCCACCAACTAAGAACGGCCATGCACCACCACCCACCGAATCAAGAAAGAGCTATCAATCTGTCAATCCTTCCGGTGTCCGGGCCTGGTGAGGTTTCCCGTGTTGAGTCAAATTAAGCCGCAGGCTCCACTCCTGGTGGTGCCCTTCCGTCAATTCCTTTAAGTTTCAGCTTTGCAACCATACTTCCCCCGGAACCCAAAAGCTTTGGTTTCCCGGAAGCTGCCCGCCGAGTCATCGGAGGAACTTCGGCGGATCGCTGGCTGGCATCGTTTATGGTTAGAACTAGGGCGGTATCTGATCGCCTTCGAACCTCTAACTTTCGTTCTTGATTAATGAAAACATTTTTGGCAAATGCTTTCGCTTCTGTCCGTCTTGCGACGATCCAAGAATTTCACCTCTAACGTCGCAATACGAATGCCCCCATCTGTCCCTATTAATCATTACCTCGGGGCTCCGAAAACCAACAAAATAGAACCGAGGTCCTATTCCATTATTCCATGCACACAGTATTCAGGCGAAGGTAGCCTGCTTTAAGCACTCTAATTTGTTCAAAGTAAACGTATCGGCCCACCTCGACACTCAGTGAAGAGCACCGCGATGGGATATTAGTTGGACCGCCCGCGAGGAGCTAAGCCCACCGATAGGACGTACCACATAATGCCAGTTAAACACCGCGAGCGGTGAACCGACACTGTGACACACAGATTCAACTACGAGCTTTTTAACCGCAACAACTTTAATATACGCTATTGGAGCTGGAATTACCGCGGCTGCTGGCACCAGACTTGCCCTCCAATTGGTCCTCGTTAAAGGATTTAAAGTGTACTCATTCCGATTACGGGGCCTCGGATGAGTCCCGTATCGTTATTTTTCGTCACTACCTCCCCGTGCCGGGAGTGGGTAATTTGCGCGCCTGCTGCCTTCCTTGGATGTGGTAGCTGTTTCTCAGGCTCCCTCTCCGGAATCGAACCCTGATTCCCCGTTACCCGTTACAACCATGGTAGGCGCAGAACCTACCATCGACAGTTGATAAGGCAGACATTTGAAAGATGCGTCGCCGGTGCTAGATGACCATGCGATCAGCACAAAGTTATTCAGAGTCACCAAAACAAACGATGGACGGACAGACGAGCCATCCGCCACCGATTGGTTTTGATCTAATAAAAGCATTCCTACCATCTCTGGTCGGAATCTGTTTGCATGTATTAGCTCTAGAATTACCACAGTTATCCAAGTAAATGTAGGTATGATCTAAGAAACCATAACTGATTTAATGAGCCATTCGCGGTTTCACCTTAATGCGGCATGTACTGAGACATGCATGGCTTAATCTTTGAGACAAGCATATGACTACTGGCAGGATCAACCAGGGATCTTATAATATATTCCCAAAAACCAGCATTTTCGTTTAAAAGTTCTCTCTGTGTCGTAGGTGGGACGTAAGCACCGTACGACGAGACTTTTCATTTTATATATATATGTAATATGACTTAGAGAGCAACGTTCCATGGTTCAGTAACAACGTCACTCAGCCACTTTAATTCTCCTCCTCTCTCACCATCATATATCGATACAAAGATTCATACTTCACAGAATTATTTCTGTTTGTAACTTTTCTCCTCCAACTTCTCTCGTAGAATATAACTTAGCGGTAAAGCACGTATACGCATGCTGGACATACCGTAAGAATATTCTTTTATAAGCTTCAACACCTCTGTAGAGACGCGTTACCAGAAGATAACGCACTCTACAGAACGCCAAAAGGACCATCGTGCAGCTACAAATAGCTTACAACCGATGGTCTCTGCAAGAATGGCTACTCCGTAAGTACAAGCACACACGCATCCAACTTTTGTCAAATACGTGCACACAGGTCACCAGCTTCCCGACTAAGGGGAAGCTTGCCACGTTAACGGTCATTACGTCCTAGACTTCGACCCGCGGCGCAGCAGTGTAGAGAAAAAACCAGTACGAGAACGGAGGAACAGTCGAGAAATAGCGTAAAATACACTAAGACTCGAGGAGCGGTGACTGAATTCTCAACCGAGGCCGTAGAATAGCCACGCGCCCAGCGCTGTTCCGACCGAACCGTCCGGCTCGACGCTTCTCTTATAGATACCAAGGGGCCGGCCGGAAGGCCGGCGCCGGTCGGGCTAGCGGCCGCGCGCTTATGGTGCAAAACCTCCGTAGCAACGTACCGTTCGGAAGGGACGCTGGAACTTAGTCGCTCGCACGTTCAATAACTACTATATAAAGGCGATATCCAACCATCGAAATATTTTACCACAAGCATTATTAACATATTATAAATGCATTTTTACCAAAAAATTAATTTTTTTTTTCACCGAAAAATTGCATCAGTAAACATACAGTTTTATCGACTATGGACGAAAAATAACTTTATAATCGATTAAAACACGTTAAAATAACACGAAATATGTAAAAAGATATATACCTTGTAACATTAATTAACGAAAAAATTGCAAAAATATCCCAGTCGTATCAGTCCGACGGAAGCTAATTTTTCAAAAAATTCGACAAAAATGTTTAATCCGATTGTATTTAATAGAGATATAACGATCCCTGTCAAAAAAATTATACCTTATAACGCTTTTTAACGAAATAACTCGAAATAACCATTTCGGACTTTTCGCACCGGCCGAACTTCTTCAAAGTCCCAACGTCCCGTCGCATAGTTCCGTTTCTAGAAAACGTTCCAGCGACCAAATAAACGCTTAATCCCGACGTAAAACGTCGAGATACGTCCATTTGTGCAAAAATATTCCTACCTTGTAACACTTTTAAGCGAGATAACTCGAAAAAACGTGTTCGATACGGAAATTTTTCAAAGTCCCAACGAAAAAATCGAAACTTTGTAGAAGGTCTTGGGGACGACATAAACGCTTAATCCCGACGTAAAACGTCGAGATACGTCGATTTATGCAAAAATATTCCTACCTTGTAACACTTTTAAGCGAGATAACTCGAAAAAACCTTTTCGGTCTTTTCGCACCGGCCGAACTTCTTCAAAGTCCCAACGTCCCGTCGCATAGTTCCGTTTCTAGAAAACGTTCCAGCGACCAAATAAACGCTTAATCCCGACGTAAAACGTCGAGATACGTCGATTTATGCAAAAATATTCCTACCTTGTAACACTTTTAAGCGAGATAACTCGAAAAAACCTTTTCGGTCTTTTCGCACCGGCCGAACTTCTTCAAAGTCCCAACGTCCCGTCGCATAGTTCCGTTTCTAGAAAACGTTCCAGCGACCAAATAAACGCTTAATCCCGACGTAAAACGTCGAGATACGTCCATTTATGCAAAAATATTCCTACCTTGTAACACTTTTAAGCGAGATAACTCGAAAAAACCTTTTCGGTCCTTTCGCACCGGCCGAACTTCTTCAAAGTCCCAACGTCCCGTCGCATAGTTCCGTTTCTAGAAAACGTTCCAGCGACCAAATAAACGCTTAATCCCGACGTAAAACGTCGAGATACGTCCATTTATGCAAATATATTCCTACCTTGTAACACTTTTAAGCGAGATAACTCGAAAAAACCTTTTCGGTCTTTTCGCACCGGCCGAACTTCTTCAAAGTCCCAACGTCCCGTCGCATAGTTCCGTTTCTAGAAAACGTTCCAGCGACCAAATAAACGCTTAATCCCGACGTAAAACGTCGAGATACGTCCATTTATGCAAATATATTCCTACCTTGTAACACTTTTAAGCGAGATAACTCGAAAAAACCTTTTCGGTCTTTTCGCACCGGCCGAACTTCTTCAAAGTCCCAACGTCCCGTCGCATAGTTCCGTTTCTAGAAAACGTTCCAGCGACCAAATAAACGCTTAATCCCGACGTAAAACGTCGAGATACGTCCATTTATGCAAATATATTCCTACCTTGTAACACTTTTAAGCGAGATAACTCGAAAAAACCTTTTCGGTCTTTTCGCACCGGCCGAACTTCTTCAAAGTCCCAACGTCCCGTCGCATAGTTCCGTTTCTAGAAAACGTTCCAGCGACCAAATAAACGCTTAATCCCGACGTAAAACGTCGAGATACGTCCATTTATGCAAATATATTCCTACCTTGTAACACTTTTAAGCGAGATAACTCGAAAAAACCTTTTCGGTCTTTTCGCACCGGCCGAACTTCTTCAAAGTCCCAACGTCCCGTCGCATAGTTCCGTTTCTAGAAAACGTTCCACCGACCAAATAAACGCTTAATCCCGACGTAAAACGTCGAGATACGTCCATTTATGCAAAAATATTCCTACCTTGTAACACTTTTAAGCGAGATAACTCGAAAAAACGTGTTCGATACGGAAATTTTTCCATGTCCCAATGTGCAATTCGAAACTTTTTAGAACGTTTCAAGAACAAAATTAACGCTTAATCCCGATGTATTTAATTAGAATATATCGATTTATGCCAGAATATACGTACCTTATAACGCTTATTATGGAATTAATGCGAAAGGAACTTTCGGTACTTTCGGCACTTTTGGAGCAGTGCGAAACAATTCAAAGTGCCAACGTCCCAGTCAGCTAGGTCCGGTGGAAAAAATTTAAAAAAAAAATAAAAAGAAACCGTTACGTTCGGCTAGACGGCGTCGAACAATAACGATTTCTATAAAAATTTCCATACCTC
>NW_026108913.1:12500-15000 GCF_024516045.1 Bombus affinis | reverse complement strand
TCGGCGGATCATGATCTCGACCCCGCCATCTTTAGTTTTAATAGTAGTTTTGATATTATTATACATTTCGTCAATTAAGTCGACGATAGGGGCGGGCACACCCTTTTTTGCCAGACAAGGTTTTAAAGCTACATGAGGCACTGTATCGAAAGCTTTTGAGATATCCACAATAGTGAATATCCCACCGCTATTTATTTTGCTATAGTTTAGGGCTGAATTAAACAATTCGATATTAATTTTACATCCGTTTTCGGATGTAAAGCCCTTTTGTCTCATATTCAATACAGCGCCTTTTCTTATCCTCCCGTCGATAATGGAGGAGAAGATTCGGCCTAAAATCGGACTAATAGTAATGGGTCTCCAGTTCTCGACCGAGCTGCTTGGCTTATTTAATTTAGGAATGAGAGTTGTTCTATTCTCCTTCCATACGGAGGGAAAATAAGAGTAATATAATAGTATATTGTAAATTTTTGCCATTATGATGGGCAGGCCGGGGATGGTTAAATGATCACTTTGCAATCCATCCGGTCCTGCTGCAGCTTTCTTTCTAATTTTGCCGATTCTCTCCCCCACATCCTCAGCCGTTATCGGCGGGAAGATCTCGGATAGGGATAGTTTGGGGGCCCTCGTAACTGGAATCGGGACATATGTGGTACCCACTTGTCCCCACAGCTTATCGTAAAGCCCCCTCACTTCCTCAGATCCGGGAGGTTGCCTGGCTGGTTCGAGATATGCCTGATCATTATTGACCACGGCATCAGCCAGTCTCCTTGGGCACTCATGGAATAACTCCTGGCAACGAGCGTATGAGAATCGCTTCCTGGAGTTTCTATTGTTTCTTTTAGAATTTTTGGCTGCTCTTGGTCTTTTAGTTTTCTTTTTATCCAGTTGGTTTTTAAGTTTATTTATAGGCTCGTATAGAGCTGTGCGTATAAAGTGATCGAGTCTCTCCGTTAGGGATTCTCGATCATCTTGGTACTCATCCCAGATTGACATCAACCGACTGTAAACCTCCTTTAAAATAGGGGGCACCTCGGTTGGCTTACTAATTTCATCTTTAAGTAAGAGCTTCCACTCTTGGGCAAGCTCGCTCTCGTTGCGGCCTACAGGCGAGCCAAAGCTGGCATTGCCTGAACTAACGAGATCGCACCCTCCCTCTGTTGCCAGTGAGGTAGCATCTTGGGGGCTTTCCTCACCAATTAAATTTAATTTTTTTCTTTGATACTTTATTTGGTCGATCGTTTTTGTGGTGAGGAATTTACTAATTTCTTTATTGGGATGTTTATGGTTTTTAAATATTTCCCAAAGCCCCTTCAAGCGTGCTACCTCTTCTACTTTCCAAGTTTTAGTATTTTCTTCTGGGGGGTCCGCTCCCCTTCTTTTAATATTTCTAACGGCAGGGTGCGCATGCCGTTCGTGGGTGGATAGCCCTCTGCGCGATCCAAAGCTCATGGGACAGGCCTCGCACTGAAACTCTCCTGTCATGGAGGCCTGGCTGCTAGCGCCACCACACTTAGGTATGTGGCATCTAGCCCCATGAAGCTTTGGGAAGCATTTCGCGCAGTTAATACAAGACCAAAAGATCGGGGCATCCGGGTGGTGTTGTGTTAAATGCCTATCCAGATCCGACAGATTTAGGAAGAAAAGGTTAATTTCCCTTTTCTCACATACTGGACAGGTAACCCGATTGCCCACGAGCGGCACAGTGATTAAACTCATAGCCGGGGACGTAGCTTGGTCGTTATCCGTAGTCCCCTCTGAAGCGGATAAATCCGCCACAGCGCCTCCGGGACTGAGAGGCGCTGCGTCCGAGGCACTATTCATGTTAACATCGAATTTTATAATAAATTTTGAAATCGATATAGTGTTCCAATTGTAAGCCAAATCGTTGTCCTTGGTCGTTCCGGTCGTCAACTGAGTGAAGGAACGAGTTCCAAGTTTACTTTACTATGGGCTCCATTATTCACGGCTCCAAATAGCCGTTACGGAGGACCGTTTAAGATGTTGTCTTTCGCTCCTTCATCGCCACACTCCGTTTAGCCATGCGCCGCCACATCCGGGGGAGTACACCCCTCGCTGATGTGGACATGCGCATGTTACCGGCGGTACCCCGAGGAGGTAGGAGTGTGACTTGGGCAGGCAAGACCAAAATCCTGCCAGTCCCCGAGTAACTATTGACTTAAGAGAGTCATAGTTACTCCCGCCGTTTACCCGCGCTTTTTTGAATTTCTTCACGTTGACATTCAGAGCACTGGGCAGAAATCACATTGCGTCAACACCCTTGGGGGCCATCGCAATGCTTTGTTTTAATTAGACAGTCGGATTCCCCTAGTCCGTGCCAGTTCTGAGCTGAGCGTTGAATGGCGGCCGAAGAGAACGACCGCGACGGTAAAACCGCCACGGAAGCCTCGCAGCAAGGAAGATCCGCGGGAGGCCAAGGCACGGGACCGAGCTCGGATCCGGGGTGCGCGACGATATCCCCCCCGAGAGAGAGATACGC
>NW_026108913.1:7500-10000 GCF_024516045.1 Bombus affinis | reverse complement strand
ACGACACGAGACAAAAATGTGATTTTTTTATTCAAAGAAAAAAAAAACACGTTCGTGCCGTGTATGCGCGAACACTTCGAACAAAGCTATGAAACTCCAGTACGAGAGAAGGTGGTATTTTTTTTATCTCTATATGCGAAAATCGCCTCAAAGAGAAAAAAAAATAAAAATTCGAATAGAACGAGAACACTCTTTCCTTCCAGAGAAGCGTTTTAAGCATCGCGCCAAAGTGCCCTTTTCTTCGTACGTCGTATCATGTTCGAGCTAAGACTCACGCCAGACATCCTAAAACGATCGTCGGTGATTTTTAACGCCCGTCCTCAGTCTCTTACAGCCGTTTCTCTACTCTCGACAAATTCCAGCGGTTCCTTGTTTTCTGCCGGCACAGAGATCGAAACGGCAAAGTTTCTTTGCTCTGTACCGACGACGACGAAAACGCACGGGAACGCACGCAAGTGGAAAAGCGAGCGAGACGTACACTGTGGTGTGTTCGGGGACTGGACGACCGTCGACGTTAGGATGCGCGGTCCAGCGATAGACGCCGAAAAGGCATGGGATGACCAACACTCTCTGTTTTTCGAGTACTTGTAGCGCCGAATTGCCTTAAAAAAAATCACACGCGCGCACGACTATCACGTCGTACGCGCGTGTATACCTCGTCTTTAATTAAATCAAAGTTTCACTCCAGCCTCGCCAAAGGGGATCGTCTTCTTCCTCGTCTACGATCTCTTCTCCTGTACGTGTCCAGAGATTCTCTCTGGCATGACGACGACGACCATCCAACGACTTTGTAACGGACTCTCGTGCGCATCTTCGTCAGGTACGGAAACGTTGCGCAACACCTCGAGCTTGGTAAAACACCCGTAGCCGATCATAGACACGCGCTAGTTCGCACACGATTTCTACGATTTCCGACGAACGTGGCTTTGGGCCAGGGCCGGCGGGCAGAGAGATACGCGAACGACGGGGAAAATTCGTCCCGATACAAGTAACGCGTACTCTCCGATCTCCGCGCAACGCCTGGGGATCATCTCCCTAAGTCATCAGCGCTCGAAGAAATCACGTGTGCGTTCCCGGATCTACGGCTCTCTTTCGGGGATAAATTACAAGCACAGAGTATGTTAAACGCAACGACGACCCATCGATGCGACGGTCCTCGTCGTTGTCAGTCGCTCGCGCAGAGTATATCTCTACGCACGAAGAGACGGAGTGGGCATTAGATCCCTGGGGCTATTCGAGTAAAACGTCTTAAGAAAAGACGGTTGTACGGCAAAATTCCGCACCGTTACCAAGTTTACTTTTATCTGAGGCTGTTCTCCTTCTCTCCTCTCTCGACCGAGTTCCCATATTTGCTTTCTCTCAGTCTCGCCAAAATAATATTCATTTAAGACGACGTCGGGGGCGCGGACATCGTGCTCATCGAAAACCTGCAAACGTATGCAAATCTGCTGATATGAAAAAAAAATCGGTCACGAGGACAACACTACGTATATATATATATATATATATATATAATATATTCGATAACCGACACGAAGCGGTGCATAAGCGGGCGGTCGTACGAAAGGACGACTCACGACGCCGCTAGCACTCACGCAGGTCCGTGACGGTTCTCTCCGCTCTTATTCGTATCCTTCTTCGTGCGCTTCCTCCGACTCTGAAACGTTCTACGTATCGTAAGAACGACGGCGGGTTGTCGAAGGCACCAAGGGACAGAGAGAGACAGAGGTAGAGTTTCGTAGTGTCTCCCGTGAACACGATAGTTTATATATCGAGCATGCGTACGAATTGCACGGTCTCGACACGACCGCGACGAACGCCGACGAGCGTCCAACAATCGCTCGTACGTCGCGTACGTTCTCTCGCGTCCGCTCTTGTTCGTATCCTTCTTCGTGCGCTTCCTCCGACTCTGAAACGTTCTACGTATCGTAAGAACGACGGCGGGTTGTCGAAGGCACCAAGGGACAGAGAGAGACAGATAGAGAGGAACGACACGCAACGCAAGCAGTCTTAGGTTTACGTGAGCAACCCTCAGCCAGGCGTGGTCCAGGAATTGTATCCGTGGACCGCAATGTGCGTTCGAAATGTCGATGTTCATGTGTCCTGCAGTTCACACGTTGACGCGCAATTAGCTGCGTTCTTCATCGACCCACGAGCCAAGTGATCCACCGTTCAGGGTAATCTTTTCATATATTTTTTAAAACTCTTGTACTCCATGTACTCTTAATACTCGGTTCGAGCGAAGCCGAGATCCGACACGACCGACCAACGGGAATCGGACGCGCAGAAGTCGCCGGAAGATCGACGACACGAAAACGTTCGAAAATGAAATCCGACGAACGCGCGAAGATACGCGCGTCCGCCGGCCGGGCGAAAAGTACATTATGATATATAACAACCATCGAGATCGAAGCTCCGTTCGTCAGGAAACGACGGGGATATAACACCCGATTCTGAATCCTCTGTGCAGCACACGATCTCGCGAAGAAATACGCACGGT
>NW_026108913.1:0-2500 GCF_024516045.1 Bombus affinis | reverse complement strand
CGTCCCGTCGCATAGTTCCGTTTCTAGAAAACGTTCCAGCGACCAAATAAACGCTTAATCCCGACGTAAAACGTCGAGATACGTCCATTTGTGCAAAAATATTCCTACCTTGTAACACTTTTAAGCGAGATAACTCGAAAAAACGTGTTCGATACGGAAATTTTTCAAAGTCCCAACGAAAAAATCGAAACTTTGTAGAAGGTCTTGGGGACGACATAAACGCTTAATCCCGACGTAAAACGTCGAGATACGTCGATTTATGCAAAAATATTCCTACCTTGTAACACTTTTAAGCGAGATAACTCGAAAAAACCTTTTCGGTCTTTTCGCACCGGCCGAACTTCTTCAAAGTCCCAACGTCCCGTCGCATAGTTCCGTTTCTAGAAAACGTTCCAGCGACCAAATAAACGCTTAATCCCGACGTAAAACGTCGAGATACGTCCATTTATGCAAAAATATTCCTACCTTGTAACACTTTTAAGCGAGATAACTCGAAAAAAACCTTTTCGGTCCTTTCGCACCGGCCGAACTTCTTCAAAGTCCCAACGTCCCGTCGCATAGTTCCGTTTCTAGAAAACGTTCCAGCGACCAAATAAACGCTTAATCCCGACGTAAAACGTCGAGATACGTCCATTTATGCAAATATATTCCTACCTTGTAACACTTTTAAGCGAGATAACTCGAAAAAAACCTTTTCGGTCTTTTCGCACCGGCCGAACTTCTTCAAAGTCCCAACGTCCCGTCGCATAGTTCCGTTTCTAGAAAACGTTCCAGCGACCAAATAAACGCTTAATCCCGACGTAAAACGTCGAGATACGTCCATTTATGCAAATATATTCCTACCTTGTAACACTTTTAAGCGAGATAACTCGAAAAAACCTTTTCGGTCTTTTCGCACCGGCCGAACTTCTTCAAAGTCCCAACGTCCCGTCGCATAGTTCCGTTTCTAGAAAACGTTCCAGCGACCAAATAAACGCTTAATCCCGACGTAAAACGTCGAGATACGTCCATTTATGCAAATATATTCCTACCTTGTAACACTTTTAAGCGAGATAACTCGAAAAAACCTTTTCGGTCTTTTCGCACCGGCCGAACTTCTTCAAAGTCCCAACGTCCCGTCGCATAGTTCCGTTTCTAGAAAACGTTCCAGCGACCAAATAAACGCTTAATCCCGACGTAAAACGTCGAGATACGTCCATTTATGCAAATATATTCCTACCTTGTAACACTTTTAAGCGAGATAACTCGAAAAAACCTTTTCGGTCTTTTCGCACCGGCCGAACTTCTTCAAAGTCCCAACGTCCCGTCGCATAGTTCCGTTTCTAGAAAACGTTTCCACCGACCAAATAAACGCTTAATCCCGACGTAAAACGTCGAGATACGTCCATTTATGCAAAAATATTCCTACCTTGTAACACTTTTAAGCGAGATAACTCGAAAAAACGTGTTCGATACGGAAATTTTTCCATGTCCCAATGTGCAATTCGAAACTTTTTAGAACGTTTCAAGAACAAAATTAACGCTTAATCCCGATGTATTTAATTAGAATATATCGATTTATGCCAGAATATACGTACCTTATAACGCTTATTATGGAATTAATGCGAAAGGAACTTTCGGTACTTTCGGCACTTTTGGAGCAGTGCGAACAATTCAAAGTGCCAACGTCCCAGTCAGCTAGGTCCGGTGGAAAAAATTTAAAAAAAAAATAAAAAGAAACCGTTACGTTCGGCTAGACGGCGTCGAACAATAACGATTTCTATAAAAATTTCCATACCTCGTAACGCTTTTTGAGGAATTATTTCGAAAGGAACGTTCGGCCTTTTCGTACCTGGACGAGAGAAATTTCAAAGTTCCAACGTCCCAGTCAGCTAGGTCCGGTGGAAAAAAATTTTTTAAAAAAATAAAAAGAAACCGTTACGTTTGGCTAGACGACGTCGAACAATAACGGTTTCTATAAAAATTTCCATACCTCGTAACGCTTTTTGAGAAATTATTTCGAAAGGAACGTTCGGCCTTTTCGTACCGGGACGAGAGAAATTTCAAAGTTCCAACGTCCCAGTCAGCTAGGTCCGGTGGAAAAAAATTTTTTAAAAAAATAAAAAGAAACCGTTACGTTCGGCTAGACGACGTCGAACAATAACGGTTTCTATAAAAAATTTGCATACCTCGTAACGCTTTTTGAGGAATTATTTCGAAAGGAACGTTCGGCCTTTTCGTACCGGGGCGAGAGAAATTTCAAAGTTCCAACGTCCCAGTCAGCTAGGTCCGGTGGAAAAAATTTAAAGAAAAAACAAAACGAAACCGCTACGTTCGACTAGATTACGTCGAACTATAACGATTTCAATAAAAATTTCCACACCTCGTAACGCACTTTAAGGAGTTATTTCGAACTTTAAGGAGTTATTGCGATTATTTCAAAGTCCTCGCGGTACCACGTCGGGACGCGATACGCTCTTACGCGTTGCTCGCTCGCTCCGCTCGCTCGAAAAAAAATATG